>NC_056729.1:97126174-97426174 GCF_019279795.1 Protopterus annectens | reverse complement strand
GGCGTCGGCTGGTGTCGCCTCCTCTCCGACGTCAGAACGGCTGGAGTATAAAGGCATCAGCCGACGCCATCTTCTTCAGTGTTTCTTGCCCCAGATGCCAGGTGCCCTCCTAGGAAGGCTAAATTTGATGAATGGATAAACAATTCCAGACATGCACAACAGTAATAAACAGATACACCATAGGAGATACCCCCAGCTAATAGGAATAGGGGTAGTGGACCCATAAAGAAAGTTGCAGAGGGGTAGGTGGGTGGGAAAATCCGACTGCAGTTGCATATCTATCGGACATCTACATTTATGGTAGGTACAAAACTGTACTATGTCCTTCAATAATGCAACTGCAGTCATAACATATGGGTTGAATACCATAGCCAAGCTGGGGGTGGATGGAACTAAGGAAGGGATGGTGTAGCTAAAATGCCCTGAAGGACTGCCGAAGCAAAGCCTGCTCAGGATCTGGAGTATAAAGGCAGGTTGTAGTGCTTGGTAAATGTATGCACGGAGCTCCATGTAGCAGCCTCTAGAATGTCCTTTGTAGCCACTCCTCTTAGGAAAGCTGTGGATGTGGCTATAGCTCTGGTGGAGTGTGGCCTAATATTGGCTGGCACACCTTTTCCATGAAAAGAATAGCAGAATCTGATGCAGTATCCAATCCATTTTGAAATTGTTTGTTTGGAGATTGCTTTTCCTTGTACTCCAGCAGCATAGGCTACAAGCAGTTGGTCAGACTTTCTGGTGGCCTTAGTTCTGTCCAAGTAGTAGCGAAGTTGCCTGTGTATGTCCAAAGTATGCAGCAGTTTTTCCCCCCTGTTTTGAGGATTGGGGAAGAAAGTAGGCAGGTGAATGGCTTGATTTAGAGACACCCTGGAAATTACTTTTGGCATGAATGAAGGATTGGTTCTTAGAGAGACTCTATCCTGATGAAAAATGAGAAAAGGAGGTACTGCCATGAGTGCCTGTATCTCCGAGACTCTTCTTGCTGATGTCACTGCCAATAGGAAAACCGTTTTCCATGAGAGAAATTGCATTTCTGAAGTTGCTGCTGGTTCAAAGGGAGGAAGGGTTAATTTTTCCAAGACGAAATTGAGGTCCCATGCAGGTACTGGCGGTTTTCTGGGAGGTTTGATATTCTTTATCCCTCTTAGGAACTGTCTTAGCAAAGGATGTGACAACACAGGTGGATCACAATTGTATTTTGCTGAGATTGCTGAGGCGTGAATCTTTATGGAAGAATATGAGAGACCAGTATGAAACATTTCTGTCAAGTATTCCAATATCTGAGGTATACTCAATACTGTTGTATCCTGACCCCTGTTGGCATTCCAGATGATGAATCTCTTCCACTTGGCTGAATAGATTTTTCTGGTGGAAGGTCTGCGTGCTTCCAGTAAGATCTCTTGAACGTTTTTGGAAAGAGAGATACCGGAAGGAGTTATTGTAACCTCCAGGCTGTCAGATGCAATATTTTCAGGTTTTGATGAACAGTCCTGTAATTGTGTTGTGTTAGACAGAGGCCATAGGGGCAGAGGCCACGGTTTGGTCCGAGTTATGCTCAACAGCAATGGGTACCAGTGCTGCCTTGGCCAGTCTGGAGCTATCAAAATGCCTGTTGGTTGTTCTGTTTTGATCTTCAGTATTACCGTGGTCAGCAGTGGTAGAGGAGGAAATGCATAAATTGTTAGGGAATTCCAGCTGAAAGAGAGAGCATCCGTTTTCCAGGCTAGAGGATGGTGGGTCCTTGTACAGAACTTTTCCAGGTGATGATTCATGTGAGAAGCAAAGAGATCTATGTCCGGTCTATGTCCGGTCTTCCCCATGTCCCTGTTACTTGTGAGAAAATGTGAGGATGCAGCATCCATTCGTGTGGATCCAAAAAATTCCTGCTCAGCTTGTCCGCCAGTACATTGTCCTTTCCTGGGACAAACTGGGATTGTAAATGTATCTTCAGACTCCGGGATTTTTCCAAGAGAATCATTGTTAGTCTGCAGAGGGGATAAGAATGAGTGCCTCCCTGCTTGTTTATATACCACATAACAGTGGTGTTGTCTCTCCTTATTAGCAAATGTCCTTGTTGTAGTGATTTTTCGAAAGTCTCGATTGCATGTATCACTGCCAACATCTCTTTTTGGTTTATGTGCAGATGTCTTTCCCTTGGTGTCCATTGACCTTGAATGCATCTGCCCTCCATGTGCGCCCCCCATCCATGATCTGAGGTGTCTGTTGTAATCATTTGACCTGCTTGAGGTTTGTTGAAAGACATGCCTTTGTTTAACTGACTTGCTTGAGCCCACCACAAAAATTCTCTTTGCAGACATGGAATGAGTGGGATTACGTCCTCTAGGCTTTGGCTGTGTTGGGACCATAAGCTTTTTAAGTACCATTGCAGCTTTCTCATATGAAGTCTTGCCAAAGGTATCAGAAGAATGCAAGATGCCATGAACCCCAGGGCCTGCAGGATTTTCCTTGCAGTCAGCTGGGAGAGCTTTGCTAGGCCTTTAAAGTACTCTGGTAACTGCTGTTGTTTTTCCTCTGTGAGATTTGTGTTTTTGTGTCCAGTTTGGCTCCTAGGAAAATAATCTGTTGGGATGGCAGTAGTCTTGATTTTTGAATGTTGACTGTGTAGCCCAAGGCCTGTAGTAATTGAATGACATAGTCCAAGTTTACTATCAAGGTTTGTTTGTTGTCTGCTTGTATGAGGCAGTCATCCAGGTAGGGGTATATTTGAATCCCCTGGAGTCTGCAGTGTGCCACTACTGATGCCAGGCATTTCGTGAACACTCTGGGCGCAGTAGATAAACCAAACGGCAATGCTGAGAATTGATAATGCTCTGTCCCTGCAAGAAATCTGAGGTATCTTCTGCAGCTTTGTCTGATTGTGACATGCAGGTATGCCTCCTTGAGGTCCAGAGTGACCAGCCAAGACCCCTTGCCCAGCATGGGAAGGAGTTGCTGCAATGTCAGCATTTTGAACTTTGGCACAATGAGAAAAGTATTTAGAGTAGACAAGTCCAGTATAGGCCTCCATTTGTTTTCTTTTCTTGGAACAAGGAACAGTCTTGAATAAAATCCCTGACCTTGTTCCTGAGGAGGGACCTTTTCTATTGCTTTTATATTTAACAGCTTTGAAACTTGAATGAGTGCCTCTGCCCTTTGATGATGTGGCAGGTTTGGCATGCCTTGTCTTATTGGTAAAGTATGGAAGTGGAATCTGTAACCTTTGTCTATTAAATCCAGAATCCAGTTGTCCTTGGTTAAGATATGCCAGTTGTTTGAGAATAAGGATAATTTTCCGCCCAAAGGTGCTTCTCTTTGAGCCTTTGTAGGCGGTATGAAAGTCAAGTCATTGTGATTGTCCTTGTGGTGCAGCTGGACTGCCTGCGCCACTTCTTTGATTTGGTGGTTGCCATTGGCGGCCCCTGTAGGAGCCTCGGTATTGCCCTCTACCACGGGCACGCCTGTTTTTTCCACTTTGAAACTTGTCAGTCTCTGGAAAGGACCAATTCTTTGAAGGCCAATTCCTGCTGAATCTGGGTGGCTGAACCTGGAGGAAATCTTTGACTGTCTGTACTGATTTAGCTTTTTCCTCAATGGACTTTAACACATCTTGTGCATTAGCACCAAAAAGCTTCTGTTTTTCCAGAGGTGCATCAAGTAACTTTACTTTAACATGGTCAGGCAATGGCTGTTCTTTTAACCAAGCATGTCTACGTACAACAGCCCCAGTCATAGCTGCCCTACATGAAGCCTCCAATGCATCATAACCACACTGAAGAAAATGATTGCTAACCTGCTGAGTGTTATGTACTAGATCCTGCAATGCCTTTCTATCAATAGGCTCAGGAGAGGCTAGCTTTTTCTGTAAATCATCCAGTAAAAAATCCTGGTACTGAAACATATGAAAAAGGCAATTAAGTGACCTCATGGCCAAGGTGGTAGAGGTATAAACTTTTTTACCCCATCTCTCCAGGGACCTAGCTTCCCTATCCGCTGGCAGTGGAATCTTGGCAGTGGAAGTAGCCACTCCCTTGGGGCCCTGTGAAATAGTTTCTAGATCCACAGAGTGGGCCTTAAAGAGATGTTTGTGAGTGTCAGGGACCCTATAATATCTGTCAGGCTTGACAGGAGCTGGAGGGAGAGAATCAGGGTTAGCACTGGAGTCGGAGAAAACATCATCCAGGACATCCATAACTGGAGGGACAGCTAAGGGTCTGTGCTGGGGTAGCTTGAAGAAGGTACGTAGCCTTTTCCTGGAATCAGAGAATTCCTGACTCTGCCATTTAAAATGCTCCCTCATAGAGTGTAGGACTTCACCGAACGAAAAATCCTCTGGAGGAGAGGCAGAGGGAATTGATTCCTCAGCATCAGAGTCCTCATAGGCCTGGAAGGATTCTTCTTGGGTATCTGAATGCTCAGAATCCCCAGAGGCTTTGTCTGAAGAGAGGTTGTCAGCCTGCTCAGTTCTGGACCTTTTCTCTGCAGGCGGCTGAGAACCTCTGTCTGGATGAGGCTGAGACCCACTGATAAGAGAAATAAGATCTGCAGCAAGAGACATGATCTGTTTATCAGAAGAAGGGGCCTGGGCAGTAGGTTTAGGATGGGCCTTGGCCTGGCTGGCGGCCTTAGCACGTGCAAAGGCCTTGATGGACATGGATACAGGAGGCCTAGCTGCCCCACGTGCAGGAGTAACCTTGTCCACGGGAATGGTGTCGGGTAAATCCAGAACTTCGGTATCTGGAGGAAAATCAACAACCGGCACCGGAGTAGGTTCCGAGGCCGAAGGACGTGTTAACGCTGTGTCGTCGGCCTGGAGTGGTTGACTTACCGCTTCCGAAGGGGCCGAGGCACTCGCGGAGGGCTTAGGAGGTGTATCGGTGGAGGACGCGGGCCGAGGATGTCAGTCCCGGTCCTTTCGTTTTTTGGAAGGTTGAGTTGTCGGTTGTTCCGACGGCATGATATATGCGAAGGATACGCCGAAAAAGTCTTCGGTAAACTCTGCCCGGCGCCTGAGAGTG
The DNA here is from genome assembly GCF_019279795.1 of Protopterus annectens. Classification (NCBI taxonomy): domain Eukaryota; kingdom Metazoa; phylum Chordata; order Ceratodontiformes; family Protopteridae; genus Protopterus; species Protopterus annectens. Next base: position 97,421,162 of record NC_056729.1, on the reverse strand, counting down.
CGCTTGTTAAAGCAGGCACAGGCAGCACAGGCCGAGACGTTGTGGTCTGGGCCCAGGCAAGGAAGGCAATAAGAATGGAAGTCCTTATGAGGTATTTGTTTACCACAAGACAAACAATTATTAACTTTCTCAATTTGTTCTGACATCGGCTGAGGCAAGAAAAAAATGTTCCCCAACGGGGTACTTAGCTTTTAGATGACTTCGGTACTAAAAACACAGGAGCTGACCGACCGGCACTTGCGAACTGCTTCTGCTTCGGGCACCGCGCGGCAAGAAAGACTGAAGAAGATGGCGTCAGCCGATGCCTTTATACTCCAGCCGTTCTGACGTCAGAGACGAGGCGACACCAGCCAACGCCGGACCCAGACTTTGGAATCCGGCCGACCGAGGGCTGCCTGAGGCAGGACAACCCATATGTTATGACTGCAGTTGCATTCTTGAAGGACATCCGGCGACCGGCCTTGAAGAGGCCTCATCGTCAGTCTCGGGCCTCCGATGCCTGTCCTTGTCCTTGCGCTTTTTATGAATTCCGGTCGTCGGAAGTTCCGACGGCATAGTGTAATTAAATTTTCTGCCAAAATAATGTCGGGCAAAATCAAACCGATGTTTAATAGTGCGCTTGTTAACCCTAGCACAAAACTGACAACCAGTGACGTCGTGGTCTGGGCCTAGGCATGGGATACAGTAGGAGTGGAAATCCTTATGAAGTATTTGCTTCCCACAAGAAATACAATTATTAACTTTTACTGACATCGGTCTGAGGCAAGAAAAAGTTTCCCTAACGGGGTACTTAGCTTTTTAGAAAACTTTGGTTCTGGATTCGGAATGAAAATCTCAGGAGTCGGCCGACCGGCACTGGCGAACTGCTTCTGCTTCGGGCACCGCGCGGCAAGAAAGACTGAAGAAAATGGCGTCGGCTGCATCTTATATCCCCCTGGCGCACTGACGTCAGGGAAGAAGCGACAGCAACCGACGCCAGACCAAGACTTTGGAACTCAGGCCGACTGGAGAACCACCTGATGGCAGGATAACCCAAGTGCAATGACTGCAGCAGTGTCACACAATGAACATCGAGCAAAAACATCAAAGGAAAAATAGTGCTTTAAGTGCAATAAAACAATATGTTGTAGCCAGTTTTTAGGATCAGCATATAAACAGTAAGCATTTTCTTATTAATCAAATTCAAATACTCTTTTAAATTGTATTGTTACTAAATGTGTACATTTTTAAACATATTCTTTGTAAGTGGAAGCAAGCTAAGCAAGTACAAGACTATCTATAAATTTGGTACGTATTTGGAATGTCGGGACCTGCTTCAGCGAGTCCCATAGTAAAGAAACTGAACGGCTGAAAAAGCAGACTTCTATATACCAAGTCTAAGAAGATGGCCATTTCTTGGAATACTCCTTTTTCTTTGAGGTATAACAATCTCAGAGTTGGTATATATATATATATATATATATATATATATATATATATATATATATATATACACACACATATATATATATATATATATATATATGTTGTTGTGTCTTTCGGCTTTTCCCGGTTAGGGGTCACCACAGCGGAACTCCTGTCTGCTAATGATTGGTAGTTGATTTTTACGTGCCGAGTTACCAGCCCTGATGCACAACCTTCAACGAAGGTACGCCCATTCATGCATGTCTCCATGCAGAAGACGCTCTAGCTGAGAATTGGACCGGACAGCGTCTTACTGTGAGGCGACAATGCTACCGCAGCACCACCACCATAAATATATACATGTATATATATATATATATATATATATATATATATATATATATATATATATATATATATTTATTTTATTTATTTCCAGTTTGATTACCGGGGAAGTCCACTGGGTCAGAGTGACCCATTTTCAGTGGAGGCCCGGGGAAAAAAGCTCCAAGATACATAATACAGATAAGGTACAGAAATACATGAATGTCAGTCTTACATAATATGGAAACAGTTACAAGTAAGTACCTTGAAAATATGCATAATAAGCAGAAAAGCATTCAGTGTGGACTTATTGTTTATATATTTTCTTAAGTGTGTACACTCAGATATTAGGTGAGAAGATGTTTTATATACATACTTTTAAGTAAAATGAGGCTACACTACACATGCACAATTTCAGAAAAGAAATTAGCAATGGAAAGCTATATACAATATTTACAATGTTGAACCATAAGAAATAAGCAGTTAACAGAGAAAGGAGAGCAAAGAAAATACTCGTGGGAGCATAGCAGAAGTAGAGTTATTGAGGTCTTAGGAACCTGAGGGGGAAAACCCCCAGGGGCATACATGTTTGGGGTGGGCTTGTTCCCCACAATTGGGAGTGCAGGTGGGCTTGCCCCCCCCTGCATAAAATCAGTTTAAAGGGAAAGAGTAAAAATGTAATGCTGTTCTCCCATGCTGTCTTTTTTTCTGAGTGACAGTACTCAATGTTATGAGTACCGGCATTTCAATAGGGAGCCATACATTTTCAAGAGGAACATCTGCAGATGACAGATAAGTAAGAGGCTCTTCATATCTTCTCAGATTTGCAGTTTTGTAGGCCACATCCCCTGTGGTCCACGTGAAATATGTAGCAATCAAATAAAAGACATGCATTCTAACAATTCTGAGTTCCTACTACCATCCCCTCTATACTACCTGCGCAGAAGAACCAAACAAAAACTTTATATATTTGGCTTCTCTTTACATGTTTACAATTAGTCTTCCTAGGGATGAGAGAGAGTTCCAGACCTTCAGCAAGATCTTCTGTGTAAGTCCTGGAAAACACTTTTGCCAAGGAAGCCCCAGTAGAAGAGTCACAGTTAGGATTACATTGCCTGTAGGAAGACATCACTGTAGCAGGACAGCTGCAGCACCACTGTCTGCAAATACATATTCTAATGCAAACAACTGGCAGTAGCTTCTCTTGAAATGAATTAGACTGCTTGCTAAAAGGCCACTGGGTGGAGACACCCAATGGCTAAAAAAGAAAGCAGATGTCAACCCATTAAGAAGTGTACAACTGTCAACTACAAGTTTTTTTTCCTGGAGCAGAGAGATGAAATGCTAATCTGTGTAACTAAACCAGTACAACTGCCTCACAGAATCCCTGAGCTGGTGATGCAACCCTAGGGACTGCGGGGTCCTCCCTCTCTCTCAATCTCCCTTATTTTCTACTTTCCACAAGAAATGAGATGACAAACTAGTTTAGAGACAAAATCAAAAACACCCTCTGAGCTGAAGTGTGATTAAGGTGGAGGAATCATATCCAAAAAACAGGCAGAACAAGGTCCTCGGATTTACATGCCTGAAACTGCAGAATCCTTCTAGCAGAAACAGCAGTACCATGAAAAGAGTTTATCTCACAGTTGAACTCCAACAATACTGAACCTGCAGGTCCAGTGGCAGACTAGCAAGACTATCAAATGTGAAGCTTTAGTTCTCTCAAAGAGGGAGGGGTCAATTTGGGGGTGGGGTTAAAGAAGTAGCATTCTTAATAGAAATGCTCAACCAGAGATGAGCCTCACTGCTGCCCTCCAACAGGAACAATGGGTCAGGAAGTAACTAAGAATCCTTGTGGAAAAACTGAGATCAAAGAATAAAAGTACTTTAAACATGAAGAACAGCTGAAACTGACTGACTGGGACAGTACTGTATACTGCTTCATACAAACTATGTACTGTTCCCAGAAGTCCATGCCACAAAAAGGCAAACAGAATGTGAATAACTTTTTCTCCTCAACAGTGTAATGACATGTGGAATCAGCAACTGCTACAACATCATGTAAAGGAACACCTCAGCCACAAAACAGGGGTATTGTAACCAAATGACACAAATTTTAACAGGTACTGTGTGACAGTAGAATACCAAAGAAGCTGAAATGTAAGGTGTACAAAACAGTGGTGTAACCAGTGCTTTTGTATGGCACAGAAACAGGGTCAGTAAAGGAAGAGCTCTAACAACTCTGGGAGGGACATCCTCATACACAGATTAAGAGTATAGGTTTGAATAAGTGATGGCTGGGTGTCAGGGATCAGTCAGATGGCAGTCAAGTGCATGCCTGCCAATGGCACTATAGGGATTTCAGAGGGGTGTTGTCCTTTTATTTCAGAAACTCATTAAGCGGTATAACACTGAGTTTCTGCCATCAAGTATCACCCTAGCTGAACAGATAAAAGATGTAAGGATCCATCTGATTGACCTCTATCAAGGATGGAGGGTAAATAATCCTATATACCAGAGAGTGGACTATTCTCCATGCTCTGTGACAGCCTGAAATCACTGAAAGAATATGTAAGTAGCAGATGTGGCAATGGTGCAGGAGGTTTACCACTTTGAATATGCTTAGTTTTAGTTAGTGCAGTTTACTGATGACTCACTACACAAGTTAAGATGTTAGTGTCTCCAACTGCTACCTTACTAATGCACTGGCACTGTTTATCAGGCTGATGTCAACAAGTTAGCTGTCAAAAACAACCAGATTCTTTGAGATATTTGTATAAAATCTGGTTCTGGCATTGGACCATGTTTGTTAAGGGTGAATTCCCATGCCAGTGTGGACAGGCTCCAATACATTTTTGAACAACTCTCTGAAGTATCTGGTCTGAATAGAAGGTCCTGGCATGTGAAGATAACAGAATCCTCAACCTTTCCAACAAGCCAAACTGTGTCAATGGGGGTAGGGATCAAAATACTCTCTAGGTCCCAAACAGTGTGTAATATTTGGATATTTGCCAGAATGCACCATAAAGAATAGTTGTGTAAAATCTTACCATAACCAGCAGTATTCATAACATGAGGGAGTCGTATACAAAAGTCTAATGCTACTGTGAGGGACATGCAACGCCACACATCAGCTAGCATACATTGGCAATAAAGAGACATTGGGTATAAAGTGGACGTCAGCATGTACCAACCTCAGAAATAAATGCTGCAAAAACACCGCCTAATCTTAGGTGAGGAAAACATGCTACTAGGGGCCAGGCAAGCATCAGGGGGAAGGGGGGGTAAGCAGTACTGCAGCATACAGAAGAGAAGGACATCTATGGTTATGATAAGATTTTACACAAATAGTCAATGTTCTTCTATTCATATGCTGCAGTATTCATAACATAAGGGAGACTGCAAACGCTCCTGCAGAGGAAGAGTTGGGTGGAGGAGGAGAAGCTGGGCAGAAGAGCAGAAGCATTTTCCACAAAACCATGCAGAATAGCTCTGGCAAACCCAGCCCTGGACCTGGGGCTGACATCTAGTTTATAGTGTTTAGTGACTATATGAACAGAAGACTAGGTAGCTGCCTCCAGGATAGAACAAGTGTCCAAGCTTTTAAAGAAGACTCCAATGGAGGACACTGCCCCAGTGGAATGTGCCCTTATAGGAGAAGAAAGACTCTTTCCATTCACTAAATAACAGAAAGAAATAGCTTTAGAAATACGAGAGGAGACAGTCTGCTTGGAAACAGGTTGAACCAGGGCCCTTGGGTGATGAGAAACAAACAGGCGTTCAGACTTAAGGATAGGACTGGCTTTGTTTGGGTAGTATCTGAGTTGCCTGTGCACATCTAAAGTGTGTAGAATCCTCTCACTGGAGGATCTGGGGGAAGGAAAAAAGGTTGGAAGGTTGCTAGACTGATTGAGAGATAACTCATTAACCATCTTGGGTATAAAGGAGGGGTTAGTGTGTAAAAAGACCCCATCCCTGTGGAAGACCGCGAAGGAGGAGGTAGACATCAGAGCGTGTAACTCAGAAACCCTTCTGGCAGAAGTAATTGCTGCTAGAAGAACAGTTTTCCAGGTGCATTGTTGTAGAGAAGAGGAACTTGCTGGGACCAGGGAAAGTTTCTCCACAACAAAATTGAGATCCTCCTCTTGGTGGTCTTGAATGAGAAGACTGTCTAGGTAAGGAAAAATATGTATACCGAATAGTCTGTAGTAGACTATGACAGGAGCTAAGCATTTTGTGAAGACCCTTGGTGCCGTAGACGGACCAAAGGCCAATGCACAGAACTGAAAATGTGAGGAAGCAACAAAAAGCGAAAACATTTCCTGAACTAGAGGTGAATGGGGATATGAAGGTAGGTATCTTTGATGTCTAATGACACTATAAAGGCCTGGGGAAGTATGAGTGGGAGAAGGGTGGGTAAAGTCAGCATATGAAAGGTGGGGACTTTCAGAAAGGTGTTTAGATGTGAAAGGTCTAGAATGGGCCTCCAAGGGCCATCCTTCCTGGGAACCAGAAACATCCTGCAGTAAAACCCTTTTCCCACCTGAGACAGCGGGACTTCCTGAATAGCGCCTTGAGAGAGAAGGCTGGATATGACCTGGGGAAAGAATTCCAGTTGTTCTTTTGGTGGTTGTGGGATGCCCCTGAAGGAGGGAAGAGCTTCCCACACCATGAAATATCTTTGTTGGATCATGGAAAGAACACAAGAGTCCTGGGTTATCTGATTCCAAGCAGGGACAGCAACAGAGTGGTGAAGAGACAAAGGAGTAGATAGGCATGGAGGCGGGTAGTCACAGACTACCAGGCCTAGCCTGAAAGGGCTGTTTCTGAGTGGGAGTAGAGGAAGCAGACTTAGAAGGGATTTGTTTCCTGGAATCCCTCTTACCTTTGGTAGATGGAGGCCTATCTGTCTTTCTGATAAAGGCGGTTTTGGTAGGCTAATTCCTCTGGAACCTGGGGACAGGTGAAACAATGACAGGTTTTAGATCCTGGAGCTCCTTGCCTTTTTTTTTTTTTAAGTGATTTAAATAGTTCTGCAGCTGAGTTTCCAAACAAGGCTGTATTGTCCAGAGGGGCATCCATAATCTTGGCTTTTATACCATCCAACAACGGTTGAAGCTGGAGCAGTGAATACCTCCTCAGGACAGACCCAGATGCAGCTGCCTGACAAAGGCCTCCATGGTATCATAACTGCACTGCCTTGTAACCTGGGCAGAAGAACTGAGAATGGAGGACAGCTTAGCCTTGGTGGGAGAATCAGGGAGCTCAGAAAGCAGCTTCCCTGCATCTGATAAGAGTGTTAGGGAATATTTGACTATATGAGTCTGATAATTAATTGCCCTGAAGGCCAAAGTAGCAGAGGTATATACTTTTTTCCCTAACTACAACATGACTTTGCTCTTCTTATCTGAGGGAAGCAAAGAAGTAAAAGGCAATAATTTGGATACTTTGTCGGCAGAAATTGATATGGTAGCTGGGTCTGCGGAGGGGGCTCTGAAAAGGAACTTGGAGTCCTCAGGCAGCTTATAAAATCTATCTGGGCAATTGGGAGCTGGAGGCTGGGTGTCTCGGCATTTAGAAGCAGATGAAAAGGCATCTAAGAAGGTTGGTAGAACAGAGGGAATGGCAGATGGAGAGGGTTAGTCCATCTGAAGGAGATCATAGTACCTCTTTTGTATGTCAGACACTTGGCAACAGTCCCATTTGAAGAATTCCTTCATCTTCAGAATAGCTTCTCAAAAGAAATATCCTCCCCAAGAGAATCTGTACCGTTAGATTCCTCTTCTGGTGAGGCATAACCCAAAGGGGAAGAAATCTGAGTTAAATAAGCCAGGGGTTCATCTCCTGATGATTCCTCATCATCTGAAGAAATATTCTCAGAGGTCCTCTTTAAGGGAGTGGAGGGAGGAAAGGCAAGAGAAGAGAAAGAAGGAGCTGAGGTCTAATGTAGAGACATAAAGGCACTGAATAGGCCTTGGGAGAAGACCTGCCAATCCAGTGCTTGATCCTGTGGAACCAAAGAAACATGCTTAGTTTTGACTTTTTTCTTTTTAGGCGCTTCCATGTTGTGGAAGGTGGATGGGCCAGACGGAGGCCTGCACTCCATGTCCGTAGGCACATCCTCCCGCATGATGATTTGGGTGATGCCAAGCAGGCCTTCTGTAATTACAAGCAGTGGTATCCCCCCTACTCCTGAGTCGGATGCCTGCGGCTTCCACTGTGGTACCCATCGAAGGGATGTCTACCGACTGCGGGACAGCCTCTGGGCCCACACTGACCTCGGGAAGGATGCTCAGAAGAGAAGGAAAAGCAGGAAGATCAGGCCATGACTTCTTGGACATTTTAGGTTGTAGCTCATCTGAAGGGCCTGACACCACCTCCATACCATGAGCTAAACCCTTAAGGCGCTGATTCTCAAGATATAATTTTAGGGCAGCTAGATGGTTGTGAAGGGTTTTGGGTACAAAGGCCTTACAGATCACACAAGCGGTATGGTCGTGGTCTGGGCCTAAGCAAAACAAGCAAAGATCATGTGAATCCTTATGTGGAATCTGCCTTCCACACTGATACTTGCCCTTCCTAGTTGACATGTAATCACAGCTCAAAACAGTAGCCAAAACTTAAAAGCAAAACCCCCAAAATGTTACTTATCTGAACCAAAGTTCACGACTTCTCTGGCGAGCAACGACCGGAGCAGGTGATCAGATAAGCAGCAGAAAAGTTCTGAGGTTAGTACGTGCTGATGTCTGCTTTATACCCGATGTCTCTTTATGGCCAACGTATGCTAGCTGATGTGTGGCATCACACATAACTCACAGTAGTATTAGACTTTTGTATACTGGCCAGACGTACAAGTCAGGCAGGGGCAAACTCCCTCATGTTATGAATACTGCAGCATATGAATAGAAGGACATCAGCACAGAAACTCTGGATATGTTACTTGCCTTCATAAGATGTGTGATGCCCGTGACCTGGCCCAGCAATCAAGGAGCCTCAATCCTCACCACTAACACCAGAGAGGGGGTCTCATATATGAGGAAAGGATAACAAGTACACACAGTAAAGTGAAATTTCCCTTAAGAGCACACAGAGATCACAGTCAGTCTGGGGCTGGTTGCTCCCTTGCTCTCCAGGTCCCCAATAAGACTCCCCACTGGCACAGCTAGCTGGCAAGCTAACCTCCAGTACCCTCTCTGTCCAACCAGTGCTTCGTGTCCCTGCCCAAGTAGCTGACACACACACACATACACACTTTGAGATAAGTATTTATACAACTCCACAGACACTCCTGGGAAAGGCTGACTCAGATTCTCCAGCTGTGCCCCTATACCCAGACCATGTGGTAGCAATTCCTGCACCACCAGCTAATAATTATCAGCTACCCAAAGGCCCTTAAAAGGGAAATGCACTATATTATGTCTAAATGGGTGTCCAATTATTACTGTGCAATATTATTATCTAACAGTCTTAAGGCTTATTAGAGTGGCTTTGTACAATAAACTCTATAAATATGCAATGTACTCTAGAGCTCAACTTATCTCTACACAAACCAGCCACAGTTAAAAGGTTTTAAAAATATTTAATAATAAATACTAAAAACACAAGACAATACTACTACACCACAGTGCTATTCAAGAGTTCAGAGATCGCCCAGAAACTTAAAATAATTCAGTAGCACAGTTCTGACATAACAGAAAAACACTTACTTTTCTAATTCCTAGCTATTGCTACAAGAAAACATACTTCTAAAGTAACTTACTTACATAGAGCATAAGGCAGTGCTGAGTTGGATAGTCAGACAAAAATGCTTACAGTCTCTCTCTGAGCAATAGTTTTTAAAATCACTAACAAACATTTCTGCTGGGCCCTCCCAGATTACATTATTTTTGACATTTAGGTTTCCCAGTATACACATTATATCATGTTGACACTTAGCCTGGGGTTCCCCAGGCCAACAGGCTACATTATTTAGCAAGCTAACACCTGCTCAGGAAGCTACAACAATAAAAGACATTTCACATGTACACTCTAGTAATTATCCCTTAAGTTAAAACAATAGAAAGAATGTGCTAGCCCAGACAGACTGACTCTGAGCTCTAGAGATCAAAGGATAGATTTGCAATAATTTTAACTTCAAAAGAAAGATCTGAAAAGCTTGACTTAGTTTTCCATACAGCAGATGGCAATGTTGCTACAATCTTGAAGTTCATCATTTTACAGTATTTTCTTTCATTTAAGAAAAAAAGCCTGTATTTTACATTTATATTTACAAATGCCAGAATTATGTATCAAATTCTATTTGGCTAGGCTGGCAGCCTTCACCCATCTTTACCCGTCTTCACAAGATGTTTGCCAAAGAGCTTTTCAAAATTGTACTGCAGCCTGTCTATGCTAGCATGGTCTGATACCAGAACCAGATTTTATACAAATTTCTCAAAGGATCTCTGCCTTGTACACAAGGCAATCTCTGACCTTGTTTTATTTGAAATGTTGCATGTCCATAAGTCAAATGGTACACTGGTTATTCTCTCTAAAGACCTTAAGCTGGTATGTGATATTTAATTAATAGAACATGCTGGAGGGACAGATTTGTCTCCCAGAGGTTACCACACCTTTAGAAAAGACTCCCACTTTATGTCAAACAGAGCACCTCATTGGCCCTCTTTAAACACAATCTGGATGATTGGATGGGTAACCGTGAATGCACCCCAGGGGTTCCATCTGTGGCCCTCTTGGACAGGGCAATAGGTGCTGATCATGGAAACAAGGGTAGAACTTGGCTAGGCTTTAAGGGCCATTAGCCTAGTAACTTCTTATAATCCTGTGATTCTACTATCCTATACAGACTGTCTTCTAGAATGAAGTGTAACACATGACATGCATTCCGACAGCTAAGAATTTGCATATTCAAAGACATAATATAGTGCATTTCCCTTTTTCTTAGTTATAAAATACTCATGTACTCATTTATTCTTGGGGGGTTGCTACGATGGTCAACAGATGCAAAACAGAGACTCTCCTCTTTACTTTGTGCCAACCCATTTCAGGATGTTTATGGGCATGTGCAAACACACACACACACACTCACTCACTCACACACACACACACACACACACACACACACACACACACACACACACACACACACACACACACACATACACACACACCTTCACCACAGAAAAGTTATATTTGTTTTAGGAACATTATAATTTTAAATGTTTGAGTATATTCACTGCTGCATTTATCACTTCTGAGGATTCCTGCTTTATGAATCCTGATGGCTGGGTTACCGTCCAGAGTTCTCCCCTCCCCTTACTTACACAATGATTTAAATTTTGCCACCATTGATGTGGTGGACCTTTTTGGTAGTATACCGCATGAACAGGGGTTGTGGTGGTTTAGAGAGGCCCTCTCATTTTATGAATTTTTGGATACATATAGGATTAATTTGATTGTGGACATGATGGAAATTACTTTAACCAACTTTTTTTGTACTTTGAGGGTGAAATATTTCAAACAACTAGAAGGTATACAATTGGCAGCAGTTTGTGCTCCCATTTTTGTGAATGCTGACATGTAGAAGTGGAAAAGTGAATTTATTTTTGGATCTGGGTATTCTCAATGTTGGACTAGATACTTAGACTTTTAGATGACATCTACCTTTTTTGGTAGACACAAAAGGGAACTTTGATAAGTTTTTTTTAAGTATATTAATGATACCACTGAATTTTTGAAATTTACACATAGCTATACACAAGAGTCTATGAACTACTTACATGTCACTATATTTAAAACCAAACATGGTTTTAAGTCCAACATTTGTAAAAAACCCACTTTTTCTGACTCATACTTAAATTTTAATAGTTGTCACCCAAGAATACAAAAATAATTTAATTAAAGGTAAATGATCAGATTAGCTAGGATGTTTTCTGACGGTACACTTTTTGAGACTGAAATGAACATTTTATGCAGTATATTTGAACAAAGGGATTATCCCCCACCTCTTTGGTGGATAAGACTAGGTTGGAAGTCAAATAAGGAAGGGACCACAAATAGGTTTTTGTGTTTGGGTGACAAAACAATTACTAAAGACCCCTACGACAGTGTTGAAGGAAAAGTGTACAGTAAAGCTGCGGTGTTAAAATATTCAAGTACGTTAAAAACTATTATCAATAAAAAATGAAATGTTTCTAAATCTAACTCTAGTTTGACAGACTGCATAGGAATTATCCCACATTTATATACAAGAGGGAAGATAACTTGAAGGATAATTTTGAAATATGGAAAAAGGACAATTGTGTAAAGGGAAACACCAAAAAAGCCGGTACTTGGAGATGTGGCATGTGTAATTATTGCAATGTTGTTTTAGAAGGAGACAAACTTCCTGTAACATACAAAGGGAGGGACCTTGTACCCACAGTATGGGCTAATTGTTTTACTAAATGGGCTGTATATATATATATATATATATATATATATATATATATATATATATATATATATATATATTGCTATATGTCGAGACTGTGGGAGTTTTTATGCGAGAAAGACTGAACATCCTTTGAAAAAAGAATATACAAGCATTTATATGACCTTAGCAAGAAAAATGTAATCAATGCCCTTTATAAACATACAACATTTTGTCAAGTTTCTTCTAAGTACAAATTTAAGTTGGGTGTAATTGACAGAGTGCACATTAATCCTAGAGGTGGTATGTGGGAGACCTTACTAGAATAAAGAGAGTTAAACTTGGCAGCTGCACCTAAAGGCCACAGTTAGACCTGTGTTAAATGAACATATGTCCATTAATAGTGTATTAAGATTGAGATCATCGAAGTTATAAATTTTGTACATTTAGAAGGTTGAAACTACTATGTATTTGATATTTTTAAAGGACGATGGTTATCCTGATGTAATTGTTTTAGTGGTTTAGATATGTCTGAATAATTAATTAATTTGATGGTGAATGAGTTAACTGTGATAACTAATTATGTTTTTGATTGGTTGTTTATTTATAAGAAGTTGATGTGACTGGTGTACTCATGCTCTGAAGAAGTCCACTTGGGATGAAAGCAATTATCACAAGTCAACTATTATTAAAGGTGATTGTTTGCTCACAGTTTTGCTCCTTCCTTCACTTATAGCAACTCCACTTTTGTTTTACAAGGTTCTAGTTTACATGGCGGTGGTTGCCTTTTTTGTCAGTTGTCTATTGAAAGGATCAACCTATCCCACTTGACTCTAGCCCTTCCCCTCTCACTTAAAATCCTTTAACTCTTTATTAATTACTGGCAAACTACTCCTCAGGTTAACAAAATATGCCTGACCTGTACATAAAACTAAAGGGACTAAAAACATTTTCACTGCTTGCATCTTGCTATCCATATACATAAGCAAGAGCTTCCTGCCCCTCAGTTTTCTATTACCTTTTCTTTAGTCTCTTCCCATATATCCTTAGCTGCCATAACAGAATCTTTTTTAACAAATACTGCTAAATACTTAGTTTTATCATGTCCCCATAAACATTGGTATTGCTGAACCAATTCATGTATGGATACATAGTTTACAGCTATAGTCTTTGTTCATTAATTTTATATCCTGAAAAGGCCTGAAGCTGTCTCAGAATGTTCCACAGCACTGAAATGTACTTTTCTGGTTTTATCAGGTACAAAATAATACTGTCTGCAAAGAAAGACAAATATTCTTGATTACCATACCAGTTATAACCTTGAATTTTTGAGTCCATTATTTTCTTTGCAAATGGCTCTAAATATAATTTAAACAACTAAGGGGAAAGAGGATACCCCTGCCTGGTTCCTTTGTTCAGGCATAACTTATCAGAGAAGAAACCTCTAACTTTAATGTTTGCCTCTGATCCCTCATATATCCTCCTAATTAACTTTATTACTGTTTCAGGGAACGCAAATGGTTGCATTGCCCTACTCTTAAAATCCCAGCTTACTCTGTCAAATGCTTTCTCTACAGCAAGACCCACCAACACCAGCAATATTTTCTTACATTCTGCTTCCATCTGGACCATCAATTTTGTATTAATGTTGTCAAATGTCTGCCTCCACTCCACAAAACCAAACTGATACATATCAATTTTGGAAACACCTTTCACATTCTTTTAACTATTATAGACATTAACTCCTTATAATCATGGTTTAAAACTGACATGGGTCTATAAGAAGCTGGGTCTGATGGGTCTTTATCATCTTTAGGTATTACAGCCACCACAGCTTTCTTCCAGGATGTTGGTGCTTACCCTCCTTTTAAAATACTATTAAACTGTTAAAACTACTGTTAATTATTACAAAAATTCTAAATTATTATTAAAACTTTTGTAACTATTATACTATTAAATGGTTCATCTCCCAGGCCCATGCTTACATTTATCAAGGGTATCAGAACTTGTCAGAGATTTGGGATGCATGGTTAGGCTTAAAAAAGCCCTTGTGGTCGTTAGCCTAGCAAACGCCTATGAACCTATGAAACAAGTTTTCCAGAACTTTAGAACTTTCTTCCCTCCTAGCTTCCAAACTTCCACAGGAACACCATCTATTCCTGGAGACGTTCTTGCAGATCGATTATACATCACCATTTTTATCTCATCTCCTCTTATCTTAACTGTTCATTGCTGAGCCTCATCTACAACTAACCTTGACATACCTAAGTTTTGAATAAAAATTTCTATTTGTGCTTTTTCTTGATTTACACATTTTCTGCTTTATACAAATTTTCATAAAATTTCACAGAACATCTCTAATACCTCTACACGGTCTCTGGTTATTTTTCTTGTTTCAGGATACCCAAGTTTGTCAACAACCCTTTCTACTTTCTGTTACCCAAGTCAATGTGCTAAAAGTTTTTGTGCTCTGGAGTTACTATCACAGGAAAAAAAAACTGCTTAATGAGAGAATCATTGGAATTTGAGGTACCAAACAGTCAGATGAAGGGACTGAAGATTGGGAAGTGGAAGCCCCCAAGGATGGGAAATGAGATCCGGAATGGGATCGAATATCCAGGGTGGATATTTCAGATAACACCAAAGGAGGGAAAACCACACCTGACAAGGCCAGAAGTAGGCAATGAGGATGAGGGGAGTCTTCAGGTGACTATCTCTCTGTAAGACCTTGGGAATGAGAGGAGTTGGGGGACAGGTATACAGAAGACCTGGCAGCCAATCGTAAACCAGAGTGTCCCTGGGTGCCTCCCCTGTTGGGGGGATCAGGGCAAAGTAATTGCTGCATTTGTGATAGATGAGGCGAAAAGATCGCAGCAAGGAAGACCCCAAGGGTCAAATATCTGACTTGCCACTGACGGATTCAGGGACCACTAGTGAGGACTCAGGATAGATCTGCCGAGTTTATCAGCTAAGACGTTGGAACTGCCAGGAATATGCACTGCAAGAAGAAAGCACCTGGAAGACATCGTCCATTCCCACACTCTCATGACCTACACAGGGGATAAGATCGTGCTCCCCCCTGTTTGTTGATGCACCAGACCACCGCCATGTTTTCTGACTGCACTGCAATGGTCCCGAGAGGGAGGCAGTCTTGGAAGGCTTGCAATGTTAGAAGGATTACTCTCCTCTGCAGGACACTGATGTGCAATTTGGTCTCTAAGGGGGACCACGTGCCTTGGGCAGTCCTTCTCTGATAATGCCCCCCACCCCAAAAGAGAGGCATCCGTGGTCACCATGGTTTGGGGTTGGGGAAGACAGAAGGGTCTGCCTAGAAGAAGGTCTTAAGCTTGGAGTCACCAAACAAGGTGACATCTGCAGACTTGAGAAATCCTGAAGGTCATGGACATGGGCTGTCCACTGCAGCACAAGGATCCACTGTAAAACGTGCATGTGATATCTGGGAAGAGAAACTAACTGAATTGCCGGTGCCATTAAAACTAGGTTTTACAAAATTAAATGGACTGAGGACCATTCCAGAGCCAGAAGGAGACAGACCTGATCCCAAATCATCTTGACTCTGCATGGGAGATGTGCTGCAGTCTCTGACACCGTGTCCAGAAGGAGCCCGATAAATTCCAAGCTCTGACACCGGACAAGATGAAATTTAGCCAGGCCGACTGTGATGCCCAAGTCCTGAAAGAGACTGTGTGTGTAATCCGTGGCCAGAGTGAGTTGATGCCTTGTGGATGCCGTGAACAGCCAATCGTCCAGAAAGACCTGGAAACCTTGCAGACGGAGTTGGGCTGCTACAACTGTCATACATTTGGCGAACACCCAGGGGGCTGAGGTGAGATGAAAAGGCAGGGCTCTGAACTGATAGTGACTGTCCCTAGTCAGAAGCGCAGGTATCTCCTAGAGCGTCTGTCTATTTTGATGTGATAGTGAGTGTCCTTGAGATCCACGGAGCACATCCAATTGTCCTTGCACAGAATAGGCAGAATGGACTGAACAGTGACCATCTGGAACTTCGACTTCTTAACTTACAAATTTAACACATTGAGGTCCAGAATGGGACATAGGTCCCTGGTCTTTTTGGGCCCTAAAAAGAAGTGAGAGTAAGTTCCAAACCCCTGTTGGCCTGTTGGGACCTCCTGGATGGCTCTTTTTTTTGAAGGAGGTCTCAAACCACTAGAAGGGCCAACTCCCTTTGGCGGAGTGGAACATCCAGGAAAGATTTTTGAGTTGGAGGGGGCTGAAAAAAGGGTATGAAGTAACCCCTGGACACAATGTTTAACACTCACTGATCTGAGGTAATACTTGTCCAGGCTAGTGGGTGAAGGCAGAAATGACCCCCTGACTGCTTCCAGGGCAGGACAATTAGGCAACACTTCAGGAGCACTGAGGAGGCTTCTCCGAGAAGGGTTCCCAGGAGCCCTGGTTCTGTAGAGCCCCTCTGCCTCTGGGGTGGTGTCTGCTGTCAAACCCCCTTTTCCAGCTGGAGGAAGAGGATTCCTGAGGAATAACTTGGAAGGAAGACTGAGACCTGCGGTACTACAGTTTCTTACTACCCCTCCGATTTTTGGAAAAGGATTGTTGGGGAGTAGAAAACTTGATCCTGACCACGGACAGAGTCTTTCCCTCCTACTTACTATGGGTTAAAGTTTCTTTCTCAGAAGGACCAAATAAAATTGACCTGTCAAAAGGGGCATTGGTGAATGACGCCTTGAAGTTTTTCACAAACCCGCAAAGGTGAAGCCAGGCATGATACCTAATGGCAATGCCAGTGCCCACAGCTCAAGAGGTGGCCTCCACTGCATTGGAGATCAACCTCATCAAGGCATTAGATCAGGAAGTCACAGCGGATATCTTTGGAGAGACCAATTTAAGACTCTCCCAAGGCAATAACTCAGAAAGGGAAGTGGAGAGTTTTGATACCAAGTCTCTTTGCAGCGGAGTAAAGTTGGCTATGTAGTTGATTGCTCTCAGGCTGAACATAGCTGAGGCAAACACACATTTCCTAATACAGTCATTTGCTTGAGAGCCCCTGTTCGGGGGATGGACCATGGAGCTCTGTTCAACAAGTTCCTTTTTCATAGTTGCAGCCACCAGCCACCACAATAGCATCAACAGGAATGACTTTGCTTCAAAATGTCTTGTCTTTGGGCAGACTTACGAACTTATCAGCTCTCTTGGGAACTGGTTCTACTGTGTCCGGCTCCTTCCACACCCTACTGGAAATGAGCTGGATGAACTCATCAGCAGGAGGAAACACCCAAGTAAAAGATGGGCCCATCCCAAAGGCCTTCAGAACACAGAGTCCTCTGAAGATGGGGCGGGGGAAGACCAACCTCCTCGCTGTTTAATAATCTTAAGGATGTCCTCAAAGGACACCTCCCCTCGCGGAAGTCTGGGGGACTAGTCTCCTTCCTTGAAATCCATGTCTTCAATAAGAGAGTCTCAAGGGGAGTCCAAGTGTCTCCTCTTGCACATCCTCTTCCAAGGAGGCTCCTCCAGTGTGGGCTCTGGAGAAGACTCAGAAGAGGAAGGGACCCCAACGGGGGCAACGCCCATCTGAAGGCGCTCACAGGAGGGCTGACCCTGGCAGGATGATGATGAGGTCCAGCCGCCCAGTGTCGAAAGAGGCTGAAAATGATTCAGAGCTGAAGTAGAGGCAGCTGCCCATCCAGAGACGGTCTTCCCTATCACCCGGAAAACCGATGGGCTGGACGAAGCACCCCATCGTCCCCACTGGCCACAACCAACTGGGATGGAAGGGGTGACCTTGATACAGCACCGATGTCCCCAGACGATATCAGCCCTGAGCTGTCCAAGACAAGGAGGCCCCAAAGGGGGGGAGGGGTGGTCTAAAAACTCCAGTCCCGACTCCACTCCCTGGTGACCCCCCCCCCCCCACCCTGCTGGGCCAAGGCACCTCCAGCTCCAAGGGCAATGGAGTGAATCCGCCAGAGACCCAGATGGTGTGGGAAGGGAAGAAATGCCTGACACAGCTGGCCTCTCCCTGGTGGATCTCTCTGGATGGTGGAGATCCCCTGGGCATGTGGGCAGGGGATGGCAACAACCTCGGTTTGATTTGGGCCTTGAGAAAGCTCCTCATCATCATTCTATCCATATCTGAGGGGATCAGACTCCTGGTGGAATGGGAAGCTAGTAAGGACTGGCCCAACTAGCTGAAGTCCTATGGTCTCAGGAGAGAGACCTGCTGGAAAGACCCAGATCTGATCTCCTAGGTCTGGAGAGGGAACCTTCAATAATGATCGGATCTGACAAAACTGTCGGACATGAGGGACTGCTTGGAACCAAAGTCACAGAGGGTATTGCTGTTGGACCCGATGGGTAAGCCAAATCCGAGGATGGTCTAGGTTGGCTGGGATCTGAAGACCTCTGAGATCTCAGATCCAACAGAGGAAGCTATTGCTCTCAGAGCAGAAGAGCCTAGATCCAAAGCTAGGGAGACTGGTCTCGGATCTGAAGAGCTGCGATCCGAGAGCCTCGGCTTTGTGGCAGGAGAATTCCAAGAGGAGAAAGACTTGCTTTTGGGATCCAAGGGATTTTTAGAAGGGGAATGTGTAACCAAGGGACACCCTTTGGCCAACCCTTTTAGCAGAAGTTTGTTCCTGCATTCTAGGAGAGCCCTGGAGTTGAATCTGGCACAAATGTTACACTCAAACTCCAGATGTGGCTCTCCTAAGCAGTAAACACACACCTCGTGCATGTCAGAATGAGGCATTTTCTGACTGCACGAGGAGCACCTTTTAAACCTAGTGGGTTTTTCAGACATCCAACTCTCGCACACAACACACCACCTGCGCACAGCACAATGACAAAGGGAGTGGGGAGAGGCAAGGTAGAGATGGAAAAGAGGCTAGAAAGGTTACCTAAAGACAAGGGAAGAAAAAATAGCAGGAATCTGGGTAAGAGCCTTAAAAAACTAAGCTAATGCGCTACAGGGAGGGGAGGAAACTAACCAAGAAAGGCAGAAAGAAGGTAGGAGACCAATAGGAGGAAGAAAAACCCCAAAACGAAGGAAAAGCTACTTATCTGGAAAAAGTTCTAGCTTGAGCTGCAAAAAGTATGTCTTTGATCAAATCACGGCAAATGAGATCTGAGGGCTGTGGGTAGCAAGGGAACCTGGGGTAGGGGAGGAGCTTAGCTCAGGAGCTGTCTTCTTAGCTGCCGGCTCAGATTCGATGTTGGATCCTACACCCATCCGGGATCAATAATGACACGGATAGCATCAGATCTGCAATTTTAGGTGGAATATAAATACATTCCAGTGTAATCCTCCTCCCTTGCCAGTAGCCCCCTTACTATCACAAATCTAAAGTTATTATCTTTTTTTCTCTTCTGTGAGGATTGGTGCCCCATATAAGAGTGATGCTAACAGTTAAGTAGTAGCCAGGGTTGTTTTTCTATGTTAATAAGAAATAAATACGAAATATTTTAGCTTGGTAAAACATTTCTAGTTTCTGGTGAGTTTGTTTGAGTGTTGAATGTGTAGACCAAACTTAAGGTTGTCATCTATTAACATCCTTACTAGTTTAATGTATGGAACCACTTCTATTACTGTATTATCAAAGAAGGCAATTGTAAAGTTGTTTCTGTCATGTGTGTGGAATTTAGGGAAGAAAAGTAGTAACTTAGTTTTCTGGGGGTAGTTGTGCATTGCAGTATCAATTTTCAATGGAGGCAAAAGCTTCTTGTGTGATTTGCTGAAGAGCGCTTAGACTGTCTGCTCAGCACATAAGGGTGGAATCATCCATGTAACAGATTAAGGAGGTTTGCTGTGAGGTTATACAACACTGTTAATGAAAACATAAAGAGGAGAGGGCCAATAACAGAGCTGTGAAGAGGTATACAAATTTGTTAAGGAAATATCAAAGAGGAGAGGGCCAATAATAGAGCCTTTGAGCTGGTGGAGAAATAGGGCTAGGGTTGATTTCAATGGCAAGGGGAGAGAGAGAGTCATGACATTTTAGCTTGATGCTTGTTGGACAAACAGCTACATGAACCACTGGACAGTAATCTGGGATAGGCCAAGAGAAGACATTTGTTGCAGGAGGTTGACATGTGAGACAGTGTCAAAGGCTTCAGTCAAGTCAAGGAATAAAAATGAAACAAGTCTGCCATTGTCCCTGACTTTGCTTGATTGTGTTTGTGAAGCTTAGTAGGGCAGAGGTTGTTTTCTGGTCAGATGAAAGTCATGTTGTGTGGGAGTGAGGAATTGTTCATGGAGAAGGTAGTGGAGTAGTTGTTTATGAACACATTTTCCAGAATTTTAGACAGTGGACTCAGTATAGCTACAGTTGAGTTAACAGGCTCCCTTCCGAAATGTCCGCACTCAACATGCCAAGTGCCAACACACTGGAAAAAAGAAAGAAAAAAAATATCAAAAATGCAGGAAAAGAGCGAATCTTGAACATCGCTCTTCTCCTTTACATTTTTTTTTTTTGCAAAGGGACGGCAGTCCCGATGTGGGTGGCAAGCCTCCAACACTCCCTGAACTTATATATACTAATTCCAAGATTGCCATACCTTGGAAAAAAGGGAATATTTTGAGAAATGGTCATCTCGGACATAGCACATGCAAGTCCTTTTTTTCTGCCATTAAAACCCAGTATTTCAGGATTCATTATAGTGGGTCCCAACATTTCAAATGGTTGTCGAGTTATCGCTTTTGTGGAATGGAATAATATATGTCTTCTTCCAAAGGGTATTTCAGGATTCATTATAGTGGGTCCCAACATTTCAAATGGTTGTCGAGTTATCGCTTTTGTGGAATGGAATAATATATGTCTTCTTCCAAAGGGATGCAGCATAGGAATCTTGTATTGACCCGTCTATAAGAATAGAGGTGGAGTAGGCTATAGTATCAGCTGCAATTTTGAGGTGTTCTGCTCAAAGGTTATGATTAGATGGTGAGCTGGGTTTTAGTTTTTGCAAGAGTATTTTTACACAAGAAGTTGAAATAGGCTGTAAGGCAAAAGTAGATCTGTTAGTAGGATAGGGGTGATGTATATTTGGGGGTTATGGAAAGAGTCACCTTAATATAGTTTGCTATGCTGTTAATGAAGTATGAGGTGAATTGAGATGCTATTTCTACTTCTATTGCAGAAAGAGAAGTATTTGGCTGACCTTTAGTTTCCTTGTGTAAGACTTGTCAGACAGAAGAGCAGAACTTCTTTGGGAGGTCTCAATGGTTGCTCCAGTGATAGATATAGTATTGCCGAAACTTTTTTCTAGTAAGATTACATAGCTTTTTGACGTTTTGCAGATTTTGCATGCATTACCTTTGACCATGTTTTCTAGGCTTTGTATCTGTTTTGACTGAGTAATTTCTGGACAGCTTTTAAGTTGGTTTTATCTTGTGTGGGATTTACAGAAGCACGGATAGTTTTCAATCTTTTCCTTCATTCTTAATGGTGCATGGCAAATGAGCATACTTAGGAATATTACAGAAATTAAAATAAAAATGATCCGACCACTCCAAAAAGAACCCACCTTTATTAAATTACAAAAGTACTGAGCGCTTTTCTCCCTGAAATGAGGGACTTCATCAGAATACAAAAAACAAACGCATTTGACCCAATTTAAATATCCCACCTCACATCCAATTGAAAAAAAAAAACAAACAATCAGCAGCAGGAAATGCTACTACATCAACACATACCTTAAAATATACCTCTTTGTCAAGGTGGATGGCTATGTTAAAAATTAAAAAACTAAAAAAATGCATACATACATACATACATATATATATATATATATATACATATACACACACACACATATATATATATATATATATATACATATGTGTGTGTGTGTGTATTATAGACATATGCATATATTTATATTGGTATATTCGGTTCCAATGCATACAAAACCAGCCTTACTTGATAAAGATTCTAAAAAAACTTTAAAAAACAATTAGAAATATAATACAAAATAAAGACTATAAATTATTAGCCAGCGCATACAACATAGGTGTAATGGAAATTACATCATTCAAAACAAGGGGAAACACTGCTGCCAACCTCAACTGCCACTCTGTCTCCATTTTTCTGAGTATATTTCTCCAATCATTCCTCTTGATTAAGTTTGACACCCTCCAGGATACCAAAGCAAACTTATTAAAACCAACATAAATCTTGAGAAAGCTTTAACAAAGCATTATTCTGTTTTTTTATTTTTCCATGTCATTTAAATGTTCATAAATCCTACTTTTGAGGGGATGCTCAGTTTTGCCCACATAGAAACTACCCCATGTCACGCATATAGCCAGCTACACTACCTTACTTGTTGCACAATTACCTTTTTTAAATATTACATTGCTCGCTAGTCTATTATTTCAAGAAATATTAGTCTGTTTATTAATATAAGTACATTGGTTGCATCCTCCACCAGGTTTTGTGCCATTATCAGAACCTCCCATCAAACCTGAATTACTCTCCAATAACTTCTTAAAATTAGCCCCCCATTTTATTAATTAACCTAGCTTCCTCACTTACTTTCTAATAAATATCATACTTGACTCTAAATATATTCCAGTACTTTCTAAAGACCTTTTTTATTTTTTCTGTCAAATGATTGTGCTGCAGGACACAAGCCATTTCATAATTAATTTTAGTCCCTGTCGACGTTGTACAACTTTTCTCCAATCCTACACCCAATAAAGGTTCGTATTGTGTTTCCTATTTTGTGTATACATCACCCAGTATTTCGTCCACCCATTCCTTGGGATACCCCCTCATAAAACATTATCCCAATTTTGTTCAATTCCCCCATGATATTTTCCTGATATGATGTCATACAGGGTACCCATATTGCCTGCCCTTTAACAATACTCCTTTTCTGGGCATTTGGATGACTGCTTTTAAAATGTAAATGTTGTTGTTGTGTCTTTCGGCTTTTCCCGGTTAGGGGTCGCCACAGCGGAACTCCGGTCCGCTAATGATTGGCTGTTGATTGTTATGTGCCGAGTTGCCAGCCCTGACGCACAACCTTCAATGAAGGTATGCCCATTCACGTATGTCTCCAAGCAGAAGACGCTCTAGCTGAGAATCAAACTGGAGAGCGTCTTACTGTGAGATGACAATAAGAGTTACAAAAGGTGTCCTTTCGATGGATCCTAGATTTAAAATCACCATTAAAATGTGATATACGGGTATCCAAGTAGTTAATCCCACACTTATCATATTTATAGGTAAATTCCAAGAACTCAGTGGTATTCCCCAAATAATGTACAAATCCTGGATGTCTTCAACTTTTCCTTTCCACAAAATAAAGACATCATCCAGGAATCTAGAATACATTTTCACATCATTCCAATAGGGGCATGTGAAAACATACCTATTCTCCCACACTAGTAGTACAATATTAGCATATATCGGGGCACAGGCTACCCCCATTGCCACACCTTTAATATGTTGGAAGTATTCTCTCTCGAAGAGAGCAAAATTATTCTCTAAATAAGGCCCATCAATTCACACATAAGGGTGACCTGGTCATGGGTTAGATTAGAATACAGAAACAAAGTTTCTTCAAATAGTTCTAAACCCTCCTCCTTGGGGATTACGGAGAACAAGTCCTTGATATCTATAGTAAGAAAAATAAGATCAGTATCCCAAATATCCTGCCTTAATTGCCTCAAAAATTCCCAGGAGTCTCTAACCAGATGTGTTGTACTCTCCACCAAAGGCTGAATCCAGGAATCCACTAAAACTGCTAGGCAGTGTGTCTAAGACCCACTATCCACCACTATGGGTCTAAATGGGGGTTGCTCAACTCTATGTCAATTCTCCTATTGACTACATAGTCTTCCAAATAAGAGTAATACATGAATAAGCAATGTTGATCTGTTTTTTTGAGACTACGACACATGTCGTCTCATCAAATAATAATTTTTGTATCTCATTGGAATAATCTATAGCCTTGAAAATCACTATCCCTCCTCCCTTATCTGGGGTCATAATACATACGGATGTATCACCTCTCAACTCAGACAATAAATTATACTCTTCCCTAGTAAGATTCAATACACCTTACCTTCTTCCTGATAGACTTTATAAATATCTTCCATCACAATCTTTTCAAATACATCCAAAAGGGGATGTAAAGGGGGATTAAATATACTCTTTTTTCTAGGTATGGAACAACACCCTTTGGGACACTCTTTAGGATGTTCGGACTAATAATTTATAGTCTGCATTTTGTAGTATATTTCTAATTGGTTTTTAAAGTTTTTTTAGAATCTTTATCAAGTAAGGCTGGTTTTGTATGCATTGGAACTGAATATACCAATATAAATATATGCATATGTCTATAATATATATATATATATATATATATATATATATATATATATATATATATATATATACATATACATATACATATGTGTATTTTTTTAGTTTTCTAATTTTTAACATAGGCATCCACCTTAACAGAGAAGTATATTTTAGGGTATGTGTTGATGTAATTGCATTTCCTGCTGCAACTATTTTGCTGATTGGTTATTTTTTCAATTGGATGTGAGGTGGGATATTTAAATTGGGTCAAATGCATTTGTTTTTTTTTTTTTTTTGTATTCTGAAGAAGTCCCTAGTTTCAGGGACAAAAAAGTACAGTTTTGTACCTACCATAAATGTAGATGTTCGAAGATCCACATTGCTGCAGTCCTTACATATGGGTAGTCCGCTGTCCTCGGTCGGCCCGAATATAAAAGTATTAGGCTGACGTCGGTCAAGGCGCTTAAAACTGACATCAGGACGTCAGGGTACAAATGCGCATGACCGACGTCATATCCTCAGTCTTTTCTTGCCCCAGATGTCAGAAGGCCCTAAAAAGAAAGGCTAAAGCCAAAAAACAGCAAAAAACAACCAACCACCCCTGCACTAATCATATTTACAACATTTACAATATTCACAACCCAAACCACACAACCACCTCTAAATACAGAGGGGAAGGAGGGAGGGTAAATTGGACTGCAGCAATGTGGATCTTTGAACATCTACATTTATGGTAGGTACAAAACTGTACTATGTTCTTCATCTCACATTGCTGCAGTCCTTACATATGGGTAGAATCCCAAAGCAGAGGTAAGGGAGGATGGCAAAACTATAAAGCATTAGGAGCTGCCAAAATGCCCTGTAAAATTGCAGTGGCAAAACCAGCCCTAGATTTAGAGTAAAGTGGAAGGTGGTAATGCTTAGAGAAAGTATGCACTGAACTCCAAGTAGCTGCCTCCAAAATATCTTTAGTAGCCACCCCCCTTAAAAAAGCTGTAGAAGTGGCAGTAGCCCTAGTGGAATGAGGCCTAATCCCAGCTGGAATCTCCTTACCATGATGGGAATAACAGAAAGCAATACAAAACCAATCCACTTAGAAATAGTCTGTTTTGAAACAGGTTTGCCCTGAGAACCCAAAGCAAATGAAACAAACAACTGCTGAGACTGCCTGCACCCTTTAGTTCTGCTCAAATAATATCGCAACTGTCTGTGTACATCCAAAGTGTGCAAAATCTTTTCCCCTTTATTTTGGGGTTTGCATAAAAAGTAGGTAAATGAATAGTTTGGTTTAAAGCCACACTAGAAACCACTTTAGGCATAAAGGAAGGGTTAGTGCATAAAGATACCCTGTCCTTGTGGAAAATTAGGAAAGGCTCAACCGCCATAAGGGCCTGTAATTCAGAAACCCTTCTCGCAGAGGTAATGGCCAACAAAAAAGCAGTCTTCCATGATAAATATTTCAACTCGGCAGTCGCTGCAGACTCAAAAGGTTGTAGAGTGAGTTTCTCCAACACAAAATTGAGATCCCAAGCAGGAGTAGGAGCTCTACGTGGGGGTCTTATATTCTTTGCCCCTCTAAGGAATTGCTTAAACAAAGGATGAGAAAATAATGGTGGGTCACAGTCATAGTGAGCAGAAATTGCTGCAGCATGAACCTTAATAGAGGAGAAGGACAAACCTTTGTCCAGTAACTCAGTAAGGTATTGAAGAGCAACACCTAAATTAGGTTTAGAAACATCAAAGTCCTTTGCTGTACTCCAAAATAAAAATCTCCTCCATTTATCTGCGTACACCTTCCTTGTACTAGGCCTTCTGGCCTCCAAAATAACATTCAAAACTTGTTGTGGAAGCTGAGACCCTCCAGGGTTTAAAACAGAATATGCCAGGCTGTTAGATGTAGAGAGTGAAGTCTAACATTGAGTAAATGATTGTTCTCCTGAGACAGCAGGTGAGGAATCGAAGGCAAAGGCCATGGAGGCTCCCGTACCAGACTTCTCAGTAATGGGTACCAGTGCTGTCGAGGCCAATCCGGAGCTATTAAAATCATGTTTGGCTTGTCCTGTCTGACCTTCAGAAGTACCTTTGGGAGGAGAGGCAGAGGTGGAAAGGCATACACATGAAGATTGCTCCAATTGAATGAGAGAGCATCCACTTTCCAAGCTGTGGGATGAAACCTTTTTGTGCAAAACTTTGGCAGCTGGTAATTTAGTGGAGAAGCGAACAGATCTATGTCTGGAGTTCCCCATAACACTGTCAATTTCTGAAATACATGAGGATCCAATTTCCACTCGTGGGGATCCATAATATGTCTGCTCAACACATCTGCTAAGGAGTTCTGTGCTCCTGGCAGAAACCTTGCCTGAAGATTTAGCTGTAAACTGAGAGCAGTCTCCCACAAAATCATTGCTTGTCTGCATAGAGGATAAGAATGCGTTCCTCCTTGCTTGTTGATGTACCACATGACAGTTGTGTTGTCTGTTAGAATCAACACCTGCCCTGGAAGAAGTAACTCCTTGAAAGCTATCAATGCAAATTGGACTGCTAACATCTCCTTCAAGTTGATATGTAGATGTTGAAGACTGGCAGGCCACGTGTCTTGTACCCATTTTCCATTTAGATGAGCTCCCCAAGCTTTGTCTGAGGCATCTGTCGTTAGAATCTGACTCGCCTCTGGCCGGGTCACAGAGAGTCCCTTGTTTAGGTGACATTCCTGGGCCCACCACAAAAATTCCTTTTGAATGCAAGGTATTATCGGAATGACAGTGTCCATATCTTGGCAGTGCTGTGTCCATACATTTTTGAGATACCATTGTAGCTTCCTCATATGCAGTTTGGCATTGGGAAGTACCAGAATACAAGATGCCATGAACCCCAAGGCTTGAAGGACTGTCCTTGCAGTCAGCCTGGACTGACGAGACAATTGGTGGAAGTAAAGAGAAAGATTCTTTTGTTTGTCCGGGGTCAAAAAGGCCATCTGGGATGCTGTATTCAGTCTCACACCCAGAAAGCACATGTCCTGAGAGGGTACTAGACTGGACTTTATTTCGTTCACAGAATACCCCAGGCATCTTAACACTGCCATCACATACTGTAAATGATGAAGAAGTTCGTCCTTTTCTTGGGCCAGAATCAGGCAATCGTCCAGATAAGGATAGATTTGTATTCCTCTCAGCCTGAAGAAAGCTATCACTGGAGCCAGAACCTTCGTGAACACTCTGGGCGCAGTAGATAAGCCAAAGGGCAATGCAGAGAACTGATAATGAGAAGTCCCAGCCCAAAAACGCAGATACTTCCTGCACCTGAGCCTGATAGGAATATGAAGGTAAGCCTCCTTGAAATCCAGAGTCACCATCCAGTGATCTTTGCCCAGCAGAGGTAAAAGCTGTTGTAACGCCAACATTTTGAACTTGGGAATGTCCAGATATGTGTTGAGGATAGATAAATCCAAAATTGGTCGCCACGTGTTCCCTTTCTTTGGTACTAGAAACAGGCGAGAATAAAATCCTAGGCCCACTTCTGGCAGAGGGACCGGTTGTATGGCCCCTATTTGAAGTAGTAGAGAAATTTGTTTGTGAGCCTCTAGTCTTTGCTGAGGAGGAACGTCCGGCATGCCTTTGAAAGGAGGCAAAGTATGGAAATAAAACTTGTAACCTTGGTGTATGATATCCAATACCCATTTGTCTTGGGTAATCAAATTCCAATTTTCCTTGAAAAGTGCCAACCTTCCTCCCAAAGGTGCTGCCATGCAAGAGGGATCTGGCAGCTGAAAAGGTAGGTCATTGGGCCTGTTTACGAAAGGACTGGCCCCTGCCCTCACCCGAAGATTGTGCAGGTGAACTCCCTGTTCTAGGTCTAAAAGAACTCTGAGCTCTGCCCCTACCACGTCTAGATCTACCCCTAGACTGAGAATCATAAGAAGGATACGTCCACCCCTTAGCAGGCCAATTCCTACTAAACTTCGGAGGCTGAACTTGCAAAAAATCTTTAACAGCCTGCATAGACTTAGCCTTGTCTTCCATTTTCTTCAAGACTGACTCCACAGGCGAACCAAACAACACATTAGACTGCAAAGGAGCATCCAAAATCCTTGTCTTAACATGGTCAGATAAATTCTGATCCTTCAGCCAGGCGTGCCTGCGAAGAACTGAACCAGTGGCAGCCACCCTAGACGAGGCCTGCACAGCATCAAAGCCACATTGTAATGAATGCTTACCCACCTGTTCAGAGACATGCACCAAATCTTGTAATTCTTTACACTCAATGCCTTCCGCCAGAGCATCCACCTTAGACTTCAATTGAGAAAGAAGAAAGTTTTGATATTTCAACATATGAAACTGGCAATTCAAAGCCCTCATAGCTAAGGTAGAAGATGTATAGACCTTCTTCCCCCATCTATCCAAAGCTCTGGCCTCTTTATCTAGAGGAACCGGATTTTTTACCACAGAGGCCTTGACACCCTTAGGTCCCTGACTAATAGTTTCTGGGTCCGCCCTAGGACTCTTATAAAGATATTTATGAGCCTCAGGCACCCTGTAATACCTATCCGGTTTAACAGGAGCAGGAGGCAGAGAATCAGGATTAAGTGAAGCCTCTGCAAACACATCTTCCACAACATCCAGAACAGGGGGTATAGCCAAGGGCCTATGTTGGGGTAAAAGCAAAAATTCCCTAAGCCTTTTCTGGGAATCAGAGAAGTCCTGACCTGCCCACTTAAAATGTTCCCTCATAGAATGAAGTGTCTCTGAAAAAGAAAAATCATCTGGAGGAGAAGCAGAAGGAGTAGAATCATCTGCATCAGAATCAGAATAAGGAGAGTACTCCTGCAAGTCTTCAGCCGAAGACTCTGAAACATCCGAAGCCTGCTCAAAACTTCCCAACTCTGGCTCCACCCTAGGCCTCTTATCAGGAGGGGGCAAAGAACCTCTAATCAGAGTAATCAAATCTTCTGCCATTTTAAGCATGTGCTTCTTGGGCACAGACCCTGCTGAACTAGGAGTGACACCAACAGAAGCTAAACCTGGCCTGCCTCTGGGAGAAGCCTTGGAAACAGAAGGAGAGGGCCTAACCACCCTAGGAAGGGAGGGGAGTACAGTAACCTGAGAAGCCCCTTCAGCCTGACCTGCCTCCTGAGAGGCTACATCCTGCAATATCAAAGTCTCCCCCTGAGACTCCAGAGAAGTCTCCGTCGGAACCACTGGTTCCACTGAA
This sequence comes from Protopterus annectens, assembly GCF_019279795.1. Classification (NCBI taxonomy): domain Eukaryota; kingdom Metazoa; phylum Chordata; order Ceratodontiformes; family Protopteridae; genus Protopterus; species Protopterus annectens. Next base: position 97,391,507 of record NC_056729.1, on the reverse strand, counting down.
GCCTCTAAAGAACCGGCGTCCGGAATGGACGACTCATCTTGCCTGGGTTTAACTGTTTTGTCTTTGCGCTTCTTCGTAGAAGTGGGCGCCGGAGAGTCCGACGGCATATTATAATTGCACCGCTTCCCGAAGACCAGCCCAGCACAATCTAACCTTCGCTTAATAGTGCGCTTATTGAACCTAGCACAAAAGCGACACCCAACAACGTCGTGCTCAGGCCCCAAACAAGGAATACACAAAGAATGATAATCCCTATGCGGTATCTGTTTCCCACAAGAAATACAGTTATTCACTTTTTCTGACATCCGGTAAAACACTGAGGCAAGAAAAAACCAAAATATTCCCCAACGGGGTACTTAGCCAACTTGGATTCGGTCTGAAACTCCGAACTCGAAAAATTTCAGAACGCCGAACGGCACTTGCAACGCTGCTTCTGCATCGGACCATGCGGCAAAAAAGACTGAGGATATGACGTCGGTCATGCGCATTTGTACCCTGACGTCCTGATGTCAGTTTTAAGCGCCTTGACCGACGTCAGCCTAATACTTTGGTATTCGGGCCGACCGAGGACAGCGGACTACCCATATGTAAGGACTGCAGCAATGTGAGATGAAGAACATCACTTAATACTTTTATAATTTAATAAAGGCAAGTTCTTTTTGGAGTGCTCAGATCATTTTTATTTCATTTTCTTAGGGGTTTTTTTGTGTGTTTGTGTTTCTTTGGTTGATATTTGGGAATACTGCATTAAATTCCTGAATAGCATCATCTAAAAGTAAAGCTTAAAAGATGGACCAGTAATAGGATTTCATGGTTGATGTAAATGTATCAGTGTTAAATTCTGATTGGTTACACATTATTTTCTAAGAATATTGTTTAGGTTGGTGAGTAATAAATATATTAGCATATGCTGGGAGGTGTTCACTGAGTTATCAGGAAGAATACCAGAAGAAGTATATTTACTGGCGTCAGATATCATTATCCAATCTAGTATTGTCATTTGTTTTGTTACATCTTATGGGAAGAACTATAAATTGTGTGAAAACAGAGATCCATACTTGTTGAGGGAAATTCTGTGTTTAAAGTTTGCCAGTCAATATTGACATCTCCTTGTATTATTTTCTCATTAAAGACATGAGAGGATATATTCCAATAACATCAAATTGTTTCCTGGGGGATGTATACAACTATTATACACAAGTTTCTGGTAACTGTTCTGTTCAAGGAAGGATATAAGAAGCTCAGCATTTAGAAAGTTTGGTATAGTGTGTGGGTAAGTTGAGAATTCTTATGAACTTGGATACAAAGTGGTCATGCCTCCTGCTTTTTTATGATTTTAATTTGTCCTGATAATATTAAAGCCTGGTGGTCATATTTCTTATGTACTTTATGTTGGGCTTAAGCCAGGTTTCACTGATGGCTAGGATGTCTGGGGTATTACAAGAGATCCAGGTATGGAGTTTGGCTATTTTACTATGAATATTGTGAAGATTAATAGTAACTAGGTTGAGGTTTTTAATGTGGAGTGAGACTGCAAAGGCCTTGTTGTGTGCAGTGGGGTAGGGCAAACTTTTTTAGAATGTTGGTTTCTGGGTCCAGGGTTGGGGCATATGTCTCCACATAACAGTACTTTGGTGATTACTGCAATCGTCTTGGAAGTAGTTTAGTATGGATCCTCAGTGTAAGTTTTGTTTTCTGAGGGGTGGGTGGACAAGCAAGAATCTTACACTTGTACTGATGAATAAAGGAGACATTATACAGGTTGGGTGCAATTTGGGGAAGTGAGTTTTTGACTGTGTAATTGTTAAATTGTGTGTTTGTGGGGGAGGTGTATACTGACACAGAGCTTGCATGAAGTTAATGGGCATGCTTGGAAAGATCATCATTACAATGTATACACGACGAAAGCAAAGTTAAAGTAATATTTATAGGTTACAGTGGGACAGATTTAGGAGGTGGTACAGTGAATATTTGTAGTAAAGTAATGATGCACAGAGCAGAGCAAAGTAGAGTAGCAGTTGAAAATAAGTGTTGAATATACAGGCTATACAGTAATGACAGTGGACAGAGACTGACAGAGGTAGTGTTATAGATGGGACGGGGTTCCGAAGAACTATGAGGGCGTTAGTACAATGATTAGGAAAGAAAGGAGTGAGTTAATAAAGCAGAAGAGAGAATGAGAGAGGGACAGGTTTAAGAAAAGTATGAGGAGGATCAGGATTGGCTACATGTGGTGTTGGGAGAGGTTTAACAATAGCCTATAATTGCACAAGATTGGCTCCATGTGGTTGCTAGTTTCTTTATAAGATACATGGTGATTGGTAAAGACAGCTAGGGGGATCATGAAGGTAGCATAAATGTAGAGTAAGAGGGTATGGTTGGGAATTGGTGGTATAGTAAGGGAGCAGAAGGAGCACGAGAGGAGCAAGTCCCAACCTTCCTGACAAAAAAAAGTGAATACTATAGATAAGGGCACTGGTAAGATGAATGGTGACTAGAAAAAGAGGTAATAAAGGCAGAAAGTATTACAAAGCACAAGGGAGACAACCAAAAAGTATTACACTTGTAAAGTTGTTGATCCTTTTCTTCTTGGAAGAAAATCCTGAATCCTCTGGAATTTTCATTGGTGGTTGGTTGGATTTCAGAAAGCTCATGAAATCCTGGGCCAAGTGGAAAAGCTCTTTGGATGAAGCCTGGGTTGTGGGGGTGGGTTGAAGAGCCACTTGGCCTAGGCCAAGGCAAGCTAGTGGGTGCCAGTTCATACTTCGCTGCTTTAGGTCTTGGCTGACTAGTGTAATCCATTCTAGAGAAATAAGGATTCATGCAGGTGCCCAACACCTCAACAGGGTGTCCAGGAATTTCTATTTTAATGAACACTGACAGAAAACTGCCTTTCCCTTTTCTGACGATTAAGCAGGTACTGGTTGCAGGGGCCTCCATTGAAGCCTTCAAGTCAAATTATGGCATTGCAGTTGTTGTCCAGAAGGACATGCTTCAAGCTGAAGGCAAGGAAACCTCCAAAGGGCTCATTTCAGAGGCCTTTGTAAACACCTACTCTGAAGAGATGGGTTGTAAATATGCCTTGCCAATCTCAGTGTCTCTGGACCTACAGAAACGTACACATTCAGAATGACTGTTGTCAGTTTCCTGAGTCTATCCTTCGGGTGTTTCTTTGAGTGCCTTGGATGATGCCATGTTGTAATGGGACCACACTCATGCCTTCTACTGACATAGATATTCCTAGAGTGATTCTAGTCTGTGACAGATTGTCCTGGGGTGAATTTGTCACAGTGCGGACAGCTTTCCACACTGTGGTCCAGTCCTAGACAAAACATGCAATACACAAGAAAACCTTTGTGTGGAATCTGCTTTCCACACTCCAAACAATTACTCACTTTTTCTATTCTTTCCTAGGAAACTCACTTGCACTTAAGACCTCTAATAAAATACAGTTTTATGGATAAAAAATAGTTCCCCTTAAGTACTTTTCTGTAATACTGGAAGCAGTTTGACAAGCCAGACTGATGATACTGAGTGCTGCAAGAAACAATGATCAAAATGTGGCAAGAAAGATCTAAATATTTGGCTGACAACCCTGTTATACCACCAGTGTCCTGAGTTCTGCAAAGTAGGGAGTTGGCTAAGGACAGTATGGAGAAGAAATAACTCTGGAAGCCAGGCTGCCTGTCGGGCTCCTGCTGGCAGAAATCTCCAAAACTGATGACTGCAACAGTGATTATTAAAATGAACATTATATAATCTTGGTTTAGCTGAATGGCCAACTACTTCAGCATTGTGCAGTAAACTTTCCCATTGCTTTTTTAATGTGCACTCTCTCTCTCCAGCCTGTAAATACAAGTCTTCTGAAGTTTATATCATAACAATATTTCATTCTTTCTTTCATGCTATCATTTCCACTAATTTGCACTGAATTTTAGGCATCAATGATCTATCTAACGTACATAATTTGCTTTTCAGCCTTAAGTCCATTAATAGTTGAGACAGTGTGAGACTGAGTTTCTGCAATGAAGTATTTCTGAACATCTGGACTGCAAAATAATATACCTCATGGCTTTTGCTACTGCCCTTTCTGAGGTTTCATTGATAAATGTTTCTCTCTAAATGTCCACATGACTACAATCGTGTTTACAGGATGTTGAATGTTTACATTCCCAGTCATACACAATACAGAAATCAAGAATTCAGACACTGTGTATCACAAGCTCTAACAGTTCCCTTTCTGGTCTATTCTCTTATAAGACTACATCTCTAACATAATTCCAAATGGCACACAACTACAAAACAAATGCCTTCTCATTAACACCTGCGTTGTGTGGAATGTCACACCTCTAACAGCCTACACACATTTTGCATTCCATAGCATTTTCTGAAAAATAAATGAACAATAAAAGCTATTAAAACTGTATAGGTATCAATGTTATGAGTAAGAAGTGTCCTTTACAGGGATAATAGTGGGTGCATTCATAGTCTTTTCCCTTAGTACTGTAATACATTATAAAGCACACAGACCCCAACATTTATTTTTGTAAACTTTCACAAACAAATGTTCATATACTGAAAACTGTACAACCTAGACATATATATTGTTAGAATATTTCTGTTAACTAGACATAAGCTTTCACATGACAATAAATTCCTCTACAAATACATGTTTATTTAAATATTTAGAGTAATATGAAAATGTATGTTTAATTGTATATTTAGTAAAATAAATAATACTGGATACTCAAGATATGTAACTTACAGTGCAAATATCAAAGACATATCTCTTCATCATCTAAGGTTTCACTTAATGTCGTGCAACAGTTTGTAAGTCACTTGTTTTTGAAGTATTAAGTACATATTAAAATATGACATTTTCATAACTAATAACAAACAACTAGCAATATTTCCAGTATAGTGTGATATAAACCAGTATTGACAGTGAATTGTCCTGTCTCCCACACTGTTTCACATTATACACCTCAATAATATGTAGATCTCTCAGTTATGAAAACATGAACCTAAATTTGAAAATATATTGATTAAATGGCAAACAAAGCTTAATTTCTCCACTGCATGACGTCCTAGACTAACAATTTTAGCGTCATTTTGCTAATAACTCATTGTCCTTATTATTAACTGGTAAGTAACTTAGTTAAAGAAGTCAGACCCAAAACAGTTCTAGGCGCCATAAGGCAGTATGGGTGTGGATTGGAAGTATATAAAAAAGGCTTTTTAGGTTTGAGTGAGTTAATCACACAATAACATTTAAGGATGGTGCATCTCTAACTGGTTTCCTAAACAGTACAAAAGTCTTTTTTCTGTTTATAACTGAATTTCCAGGATACACCCTTTCATTAACAGTTTTCTCAGGGTCATAGTTACTTTAAATATACTATGTAAAAATGTTGCAAGACAGTTCATCAATACTAGAGAAACTCTGTAATGCTTGTTTTCTGAATTTGACATCTGCACAACTGCTCTGCCTTTTTTCCAATCATGCTTCAGTTGCTATAAAGTCAAAGTATGCCCCATGCATTTCAGAGCTGTAAATTTTATTTACATTGTCTTAGTATATTTAGTAGCTGTATCAATGTCTTGTCATACTCTGTGTTTGACTACAAAGCTAATACAATGTTGATTATGTTCACAATACCTTCCAAGTATCATCTGTTTAGAGCACCGCCACTACTGATGAAATATCAGAAGGAAGCCTAAAGAATGTGTACCTAATGGCATATGAAATGTATACTTTGACCTTACTTTGCCTATATTTATTAGCCAAAATCCTTGGTTTGCATCTAATACTGTAAGGAACTTAGAATTTGGATTTATTGAGGACACCTTTTTAAATACAAACAATGCAATATACGGTCTTTTAATCAACTACTTTATTCAGATCTTGAGGATCAATACAAATGTAAATCTTGTCTTGCTTTACAACAGTAACCATACTACTGACCCATTTTGCTGTCTCAAACTACTTTTTAATGATAGCCAAGCTTTTAATTTAATTTGGCCCCTGCTATACTCAACATCTGAGAGTGTACTGTTCTTGGAGCAAATCTAACATGTATAGCATTATACAAATGAAAAAACATGTATTAATGGTCTTTTTTTCTATTTTTATAACTGAGAGTGTACTCATGTCATGACAGATGTGATGTCAATAAAGATGTCTAAAAAAGATTAATTTGTATGTGACAAAGTCCACATATAAATCAGTATAGTCATAAAACATATCACTGTTACAACCCCACAAGGTACTAAAGATGTCTCTGTAATTCTGAGACTATTCTTGAATGTACGCAGGAGAACCTATGTTGCAAGTTTGTTTTATTATTCCAAGCTTCGCACAAAGCAACCAACCAAAAATATTTGAATAGATTCTTTATGATGCTACAAAGTAAAAAAAAATCACCTATTTATTTTTTATTAACATGTCAGTTACTTTTGATCTGACTGATTAACTCAAGTGTCTTAAACAGACATAAGCTATTTTTTCCTGTGCCTTTTAGTCCCAGTGCATCAAAAGTACATTTACACTCAGCACTTGTGTCTATTTTAAATTCAACATTTGGTTTATTAATTCACAGCATTTCTTGCAGTGTCATGGATGCATTTTCAGATTTCAGTGCATCAACTCTCTGCACTTAAGTAGCTCCAGAAGCAATTACATTTCATAACTTCAGAGTGGGATCCAAGGATGCCTTCCACACCAGGCATAGATCCCCTCAACAGTCTGTAGGAGACCAAATACAGGGAAAGGACTTTGAGACAGCATAGGACATATTGTTTATACCCTGTATCTTTTTTGGGAGAAACCTCTGAGAACATTCCAGTGGTTGCATGTGCCTGGTCAGGTACATACTGAAGGGAGCATTTTACTCAGTTACTAGTCTGATAAGGGCTGAATACAGTGGAACAATGACTTATTTGGGATTGGCTATCATACCCTTGCTTATAAGTTCCACAAAATAGAATGATTTCCTTACTACAACAGACGCATGATGGTCACAGCCAAGTCACTGTCTACCTATGTCCCCAAATCCCTGACTACTAAGATATACTCTTAGGGGGTGTGTTATCAATGAGAAAGCTTCCATGGGTGTTCTGCTTCCCAAAGGATACAACTCTGCATTTCTTGGCACTGAGTTTTACACAGTGGCTCTGACACCTGTTATTTGTCTGAGTCAGCCCTTCTTGTATGATATTTGTATCTTGGGGGAAATCTAACACTGCACCTAGCTTGCAATCATCAGTAAACGTGGTTAGTCAAGAGGCCCCTGACATTAGCCTAAACTACAGAGAAGCAAATGCCAAAAAGAAGTGACACCAGCATGGAGCTCTGAGAGACTCAGCTAGTCACTGGCCTTCTTGTGGAGGTGGACTCCTCTATCCTAACTTCTTAGGTCCTATTCAAAAGCCACTTGACTATCCATAGGATGACAGAGATTTATACCTAATTCCAGAAGTTTGTCTACAATGTCTGAAAAACGGCACTGTATCAAATGCCTTGGCCAGATCAAGGTAGTTAGTAGACATCAAGTTGACTTTATCTGCTACCTTGTAGAAGTCCACCAGTTTAAGCAGGCATGATTTGCCCTTGATGAAACCAAACTGAGTTGGATTCAGAATCTGAAGATTTCCTATGTCATTGTTTATCACTTTCATGACAATTCTTTCAATGGCTTTACATATGAGACTAGTTGGGCTTATGGGGCTGCAGTTTTCACATTCAGAGGACATCCTACCCTAGTATAGAGGGATGAGCATTGCAGTTCTCCATTTGCATTGCATGAAGCCTGTTTGGAGGCTATGGTTAAACAGTGATTCTAGTGCCGATGACAGATCATGCTTCATGCTATTTAGAAGGCATCTTGTGATATTATTAGGACCCATCAATGTAGTACTCTTTGCCTTGGAGAGCACATTGAGGACCTGTTCTCTATGTATACGTGCAGCGGTTATGCTCAATGGTACTTCCAGAGGGAGCTATGATACAGAATTGGAATTCATTAGACATAGTAATGTCATGCTGAGTCCAATGGTAGTGGCTGCCAAAATGGCAGTTACTAAAAAATGGAAATCAGTGTAAACCAAATGTACTAGAAGTAATGAATATAGTAACATAGATAAAATGATTGGAATTGGGATCTTTAGAAAAGGGTAGGAGCAAATTACATAGCAAAAAAAGGGCATTGCTGGAAAATACGTGCAGAGGAGGAGCGATGTTTAAAAGAAGGCAGGATTTGAATGAGCTATGTAATGTTTCATCGACAATGACTGGATAGATTATAAGTGCTGTATAATGTTGGCAAATAAAATTATGTCAGCATGGTTTGTGATGTATAAGCTTCCAGTTTTCTGCTAAAGTGCCTCACAACGCATAATTAATGGTGGTCATAGCTATACTTTTCTAATTGCATTTATATTTGTACACTTGTAAATGTATACAGTCTTGCAAACAAATATAGTTGCCACGTCTGCAAATATTTCTTCACTTCAGATGACATAGAATATTTGATTGTTTAAAAATACATCAAATGAACATTACAAATAGAAGAAATGACACTCCATCCAAACTTGGATGCCTTTACTCTAATCCTAAATCTGTTGCTTTACATGTATAGTTTCTGACTTTACACTTTAGATATGTTACTACTACCACAAAATGTGGTGAAGCAACACTTTTCCTTTACAAACATCACTAACAATTGTGCTGTATTAATGAAACTTGCATCTTGCTGGGACATTTTAAAGAATGGGCAGCTTGTAGATCGCACCATGATTAGAGAACAAACTTTCTCCAGCAGGGTGTTAATCTACAGGTAATGCCCACTGAAAAACATGTCTGACGATTCATGGCAGAGTATCAAGCTGCCATAGAGCTCGGACTGAAAAAAGCTAACGGCCGCCATGATTTTACGCTCACTAAGCAGCGCTTTTGCGTATATATATATAGTGAGTATAAAATAAAAAGTAAAGTCAAATAAAAAAAAAAGTGTGTGTATGTTTTTGTGTGCATGAGTGTGAGAGAGAGATAGGTTGAGTTACTATTTTACACTTGCTAAGCAGGGCTTTTACTGTTTAGCGAGTGTAAAAAAATAAATGAAACAGAAAGTGTGTGTGCGTGTGTGTGTGTGTGTGTGAGAGAGAGAGAGTGAACAGTGAGATTGATCCCTGGCAGCAGCAGTAAAGAGGTTTAAGTATCTCTCGACCTCTTGGTTCAACATATCTGGATACCTCTCAACTATCTACATTTTCGCAGAACATACAGATTTTTGCCTCATATTTTCAGTCTGTTCCTAACAAAATTCATGGTTTTCTGTCAAATGGCTGAGGACTGAAGTCACTAAATAAAGACACGTTTGTGTTTCAGACTTCATATACTCTACAAAATGCACAGTAACACAAAATCCATTATTCTAGCAACTTTTTAAGTTTATGAGAGTAACGTTTAAACTCTGTCCCTATTTTTGGGTCTTTGTCACCCCCCCATTATTTCTGGCTTTGTCCAGATGCAAAGAGGTTGATAAATATGCTAGATAAGCCTAAAATAAACGTGAGGGAAAAGATGAAAATAGGAACATATTTTAAATGCTGCTCTTATAAATTCATAACATTACATGAATATTATGATTGGTGTTAACATGCATTTTCTAAAGCAGAGGTGTTTGTGTGAGTGAGATTGACCACTGGTAGCAGCAGTTAGAGGTTTGCATATCTCTTGACTTTTCAGCTGAAGAAATCTGAATAAAGCCTATAATAAAGAGAGAACAAAGGCTCAAAAATATAAACAGAATGTAATTACTACTCATAAAATTACAAACTTACTTAAATAATAGGATTTGTGATAGCATGCATTTTCTGAAGGAAATAAAACTCTGTATGTCATTATTTATTGACATCAATCTCCAACGACAGGTGACAAACCAGATGTTTTAGGAGTAAAGAACCACAAAAAATAAAGTAAATACCTGGATATTTTTATAAAGTGTTACATTTTCGATATAAAATGCTTCTTCCGACATCATTAACATATACTACAGCAAGTCTGAAACATTAGGTGGAGGAACTAAATTACATAAAAATATACAAAAAGATAATATAGTAATAAAAGAAAATAAATAAGTAAGACACAAGTTTGCAGACAGCTAGTGCTCCAAGTGCAATAATGTCCTCCAGGGTGTGTGTTATTGTGGAAATAGTGCCCTTCCAGGGGGGTAGAGAGCTGATGCCACTTTAATAATGAAATCTTTAGGCAAAAACAGGGAAAAGCCATGGGGGCACCATTTGGCCCATGTATGCAAATTTATTCATAGCTTATTTTGAATTAGTATGTCTTTACAAAAGTAGTTTTGTGAAGAATTATGTTAAACATTATTTTTGTTCTATAGATGATTTAATTTGTATTTGTGAAGGTGGGCAAAGATGAGATTCTGCAGTTTGTTGCCGATTTACAACAAAATACATTTAATTTGTCTTTTGATGGGCTGCAGTATGGAGCACAGGTATCTTGTTTAGATTTAACGTTGGCAAGTTTGGATAATGGCAAAATTTGCATTGGGGTAAGTAGAAAATGTTTAGATGGAAGCCAGTACTTATATGCCACCAGTTGCCACCCTCCTCATGTTTTATCATCTCTGCCCTTTGAAGAGTTTGTAAGATTATCCCAAATATGTAATGTTGAGACAAATTTATTGGAAGAAATATATAACACTTCTATTATGTTCTGTAATAGAGGTTATAGTAAGAAAGCAACAGAAGAAGCTAAATATAAACTTTTTTCGTTAAGATCAAGAAATATTGTTAATGAAAGGTTTTGGAGTGATGGGGGGGAGAGAACATTGTGGAAATAAAAAGGAACAAATGTACTATGTTAGTACATATAACATCAAAAGTGAAAAAGTTTTTAATATTGTAAGATATTATTGGAACTTTCTCCACAGAGATAGGGATTTGAGTAAAATTTTGAGCAAGCATCTTATGATGTCATATAAATGGGGGAGGAGTTTAAAGAACATGCTTGTCCATGGTAATTTTGTTTTACCAAAAATAAATTTAAATATTTGTCCAATACCTGTGGGCAGTTTTAAATGCAATAATTGTTCTATTTGTAAATACATAGTGTTTGCCTTTGAGTATATAAATACAATCAAATATACACCAAAGGGATATTTTTCATGCAATAGTAAGGGGGTTATTTATTCCTTAAGATACCACTGTGGTTTCTTTTATGTTGGTGAAACAAAAGGAAGCTTTAAAGTGAGGTTAATGGAACACATCAGGGACATAAAAATCAGAAGGAAGACAAGATTTTAGCATGTCATTTTAGAGATGTGCATGGTAGTGATTTTTCTATGCTTCAAGGTTATACTTTAGAGTAAATATTTGTTAAAGATGATGATGAAATTCTTTTGAAAGAAAAACGGCTGTATAAGGAATCTGTTTTTATTCTTAAATATGATATTAAGGTCCCTATGGGACCGAATGGAGAGATTAACTGGAAGTATGTTATTTAATTATTTAACTGTATGATTGAGCTTGTGATTTTGTATAAAAGGTAGCACATTTTTAGATGGATTTTGTAACTCCTTGAAGGTCTTGTACCTAGGCACTAGAGAATAAAGTGTTTTGGGTCTGATCTAGTAGTCTTTATTTTTATTCTCTGATAGTTGTTTGGATTGAAAACTAATACAGTTGCCACTTCTGCCAATATTTCTTGACTTAAGATGACATAGAATATTTGATGGTTTAAAAATACATCAAATGAACATTACAAATAGAAGAAATGACAATCCATCCAAGCGTGGATGCCTTTATTCCACTCCTAATCACTCTACTTTAGCTGTTGCTTTACATGTATAGTCTCTGACTTTACACTTTATATATGTTACTACTACCATAAAATGTGGTGAAGCAACACTTTTCCTTTACAAACATCACTAACAAGTGTGCTGTATTAATGACACTTGCATCTTGCTGGGGCAAATATGTTCTTACATTTTAGAGAATGGGCAACCTGTAGATCGCATCCTGATTGGAGAAAGTACAGTTGTATACACTTACCATAAATGTAGATGTTCGAGTGTATTCACTGTTACAGTCATTACATTTGGGGTAATCTGCTGGCAGGTTGCCCTTAGTCGGCCTGATTAACAAAGTCTTGGGTCCTGCGTCTGTTGCTGTCCCTTCTTCCATGACGTCAGGTTGTCAGGGGTATGCAGCCGACACCATTACATCAGTTTTTCTTGCCCCAGATGTCAGGTGCCCCCCAAATGGGGAGCAAAATATATATATAGATATATATATATATATATATATATACAGAATAAAAAATACCAAAACATATACCTCCAAACAAAAGCAAATACACAAAAAAGGCTTTTAAAGATAGTAACAGAAATGAGAAGTATAGTTAGAGAAGAAACAGGGGGCTGGATGGAGGGTAACCAGGACTGCAACAGTGAATACACTCAAACATCTACATTTATGGTAAGTGTACACAACTGTACTATGTTCTTTGTGTTTCACTGTTACAGTCATTATATTTGGGTAGAATCCCAAAGCTATGGTTGGGAGGATGGATTTATACAGCATTAGCATAAGGCCCTGCAGGACAGCAGTGGCAAAGCCTGCTCTGGATTTAGAGAAGAGAGGTAAATGGTAATGTTTGGTGAACGTATGAACTGAGCCCCAGGTAGCAGCTTCTAGGATGTCTCTGGTAGGAACCCCTCTGAGAAAGGCTGCAGAAGTAGATGCAGCCCTGGTGGAATGAGATCTGATCCCCTTGGGGACAGGTTTACCATGGTGCATATAGCAGAAACGAATACAATGGCTTATCCATTTGGAAATAGTCTGCTTTGAAATAGCCTTTCCTTCTGCCCCTGCAGCAAATGCCACCAGTAATTGTTCAGATTTTCTTCGAGATTTTGTCCTGCTTAAGTAGAATCTTAGTTGTCTGTGTACATCCAATGAATGCAGAATCCGCTCACCCTTGTTCTGTGGATTTGGGAAGAAAGTTGGCAGATGAATGGTCTGATTAAGGGCCACACTAGATACCACTTTAGGCATAAAGGATGGATTGGTCCTGACAGCCACCCTGTCCGGGTAAAAAATAATAAAAGGCTCCACTGCCATAAGAGCCTGTAGTTCTGAAATCCTTCTAGCTGAAGTGACTGCTAAAAGAAAAGCTGTTTTCCAAGAGAAAAATGTTAGGTCTGCAGTAGCAGCTGGCTCAAAAGGAGGTAGAGTGAGTTTTTCCAAAACAAAATTGAGGTCCCATGCAGGAGTTGGTGCTCTCCTGGGAGGTCTTTTTTGGCCCCTCTGAGGCACTGCTTTAGCAGAGGATGAGAAAAGAGAGGAGGCTCTGTGTTGTAATGAGCTGAAATGGCAGAGGCATGGATTTTTATGAAGAAAAAGATAGGCCCTTGTGAAGCAACTTAAGTATTGCAGAATCTGAGGAATATTGGGCATTGCTGTGCTTATTCCTTGTGCTTGGTTCCAGGCACAGAATCTTTTCCATTTGTCAGCATAAGATTTTCTAGTACTAGGCCTTCTAGCCTCCAAAATGACATCCAACACAGGTTTGCTGAGAGATGTAACTGATGCAATTAGTTGATTAGCCATGCTGCAAGATTCAGAGTTTGGAGAGGAGTGTGCAGAATTTGATATTTCTGCTGAGACAGTAGGTGAGGTGTCTGAGGCAGGTACCACAGGGAAGGTGCGACATACTGCGCAGAAGTGGGTACCAGTGTTGGTGAGGCCAGTCTGGAGCAATCAGAATCATTTTTGGTTTTTCCTGTCTGACTTTTAGTAAGACCTTGGAAAGCAGAGGCAGAGGGGGAAAGGCACAGACTGATAGGTTTTTCCAGCTGAAGGATAGAGCATCCACTTTCCAAGCTTTTTTGTGATGAATTCTTGTGCAGAATTTGCCAACTGATAGTTTTGGAGTGAGGCAAAGAGATCTATGTCTGGGCTCCCCCATTTGCGTGTCAACATGCTGAAGATATGCGGATCCAGCTTCCATTCGTGTGGGTCCATAAGATTTCTGCTTAGTTCATCTGCCAGAGTATTTTGCTTTCCTGGCTGGAATTGAGCTTGTAGATGTATTTGATAAGTCAAGGCCGTGTTCCACAGTGCCATGGCTAGTCTGCAAAGGGGGTAGGAATGGGTACCCCCCTGCTTGTTTATGTACCACATGACTGTGGTGTTGTCTGTCTTTATCAGTAGTTGTCCTGGATGAAGGTAGTCCTTGAAGGCTGTCGGAGCATTCTGTATAGCTAGCGTCTCTTTCTGACTGATATGTAGGTGCATGTGATTTGGGCTCTGTTGGCCCTGAATGCATCTCCCTGCCAGATGCACCCCCCAAGCATAATCTAATGCGTCTGTAGTCAGGGTTTGGGCGGCAGGGAGTTGAATGAATGACAGTCCCTTGTTTTGGTGACAGGCCTCTGCCCACCACAGGAACTCTTGCTGCAGGCAAGGAATGATAGGAATCATTGTTTCCAGGGTGTGACGATGTTGACTCCATAAGCTTTTTAGGTACCACTGAAGTTTCCTCATATACAGTCTTGCATATGGAATTAGAAGAATGCAGGAGGCCATGAACTCCAAGGCCTGCAGAATTTGTCTTGCAGATAGCTGGGTTTTTGTGGCCACCTGTATGAAGTAAGTCATCAATTGAATTTGTTTTTCTGGCATAAAGTAAGTCATCTGGGCAGTTGTATTCAAGCTTGCACCCAGGAATGTAATTATTTGAGAGGTTACCAGTTGTGATTTCTTTTCGTTTATGGTGTACCCTAGACAAGTTAGAAGTCTTTTTACAAACGCCAGATGTCTTAGAAGAGTGTCCTTGTTTTCTGCCTGAATTAGACAATCATCCAGGTATGGATAAATTTGAATATTTCTTTGCCTGCAAAATGCAATTACTGGTGCCAGGCACTTTGTGAAGACCCTGGGTGCAGTAGATAAGCCAAAGGGTAGTGGAAAGAACTGGTTATGCAGATAGCCTGCTTTGAAGCGGAAGTATCTTCCGCAAGATTCCCTGATTGGGATATGCAGGTAAGCCTCTTTTAAGTCTAGAGTTACCAACCAGGCATCCTTGCCTAGCATAGGTAGTAACTGTTGGAGAGTCAGCATCTTGAATTTTGGAATGTCCAGAAATGTATTTAGAATGGATAAGTCCAGAATTGGACACCATGATTTGTATTTTCTGGGTACCAGAAAAAGTCTTGAATAAAAACCTTGTCCCTTTTCCTTTTCTGGTACTGGCTGAATAGCCCCCATATTCATAAGGGGCATAACTTGTTTCTGGGCCTCTGTCCACTGATTTGGAGGCAGATCTGGCCATCTGTTCGGGATTGGCAACTTGTGGAAATGAAATTTGTATCCCTGGGATACTATATTTAAAACCCATTTGTCCTGGGGTAATCAGTTGCCAGTTTTGTGCATGAATTGCCAGTTTTCTCCCCAAAGGGGCGGTCAAAAGATAAGTGCTTGGCGATTGCAGTGGAAAGTCATTGAGACTGTTTACCGTAGGAAGGTGCCTTGTTACTTCCAGGTTTGGAGGTGGAGGCAGCACCCCATTGCTTTGCTCTATAAGTTCCTTGTGACTGAAACCTGGAGCCTTTGGAATATCTGGGTTTGACCTGAGCTGCTCTAGTGGGTACTGGAAAGGACCAGTTCTCAGTAGGCCAGTGCCTACTGAACCTGGGTGGCTGCACTTGTAAGAAATCTTTTACAGTTTGCATAGATTTAGCTTTATCTTCCATCATTTTCAAAACTTCTTCAGCCTTATTACCAAATAGACTGTCCTGTTGTAAAGCAGCATCCAACAATTTTGCTTTAACATGGTCAGACAGATTTTGCTCCTTGAGCCAAGCTTGCCTTCTTAACACACATCCAGTTACAGCAGCCCTGCAAGAGGCCTCCAAGGAATCAAAACCACATTGCAAAGTATGTTTTCCAACTTGTTTAGCTGAATGCAATAAATCCTGCAACTCTATTTTCCACAGTCAGAAATCAACATCATTTTCTGTTTAAGTAAACCCATGACATGCTGTTGATATTTAAGCATATGAAATTGACAGTTTAAAGCCCTGATTGCCAAGGTTGCAGACGTGTAAACCTTCTTACCCCATCTATCCAGCGCACTGGAATCTCTATCAGAAGGGCTAGGATTTTTAGCAGTAGAAGCCTTAATGCCCTTGGGACCCTGAGAAATGGTTTCAGGGTCAGCAGTAGGGTTTTTAAAGAGGAATTTGTGGGAATCAGGAACCCTGTAATATCTGTCTGGCTTACTAGGAGCTGGAGGCAGGGAATCAGGAGTCATACTGGACTCTGAGAAAACATCATCAACAATGTCTACAACAGCAGGTATAGCCAAAGGCCTATGCTGAGGAAGAAGAAGGAAATCCCTAAGTCTCTTTTTAGAGTCTGAGAAATCCTGACTCTCCCAGTTTAAGTGTTCCCTTAAGGTATGCAAAGTTTATCCAAAAGAAAAATCCTCAGGAGGAGAAGCAGAAGGGATAGAATCTTCTGCATCAGAGTCCTCACAAGTGGGAATAGATAATTCCTGATCAGAAGAGGAATCAGAAGAAATAGAAACCTGAGCTGAAGATTCATAGTCAGTGTCTTGCCTAGGCCTCTTAGCAGGAGGGGGATGGATACCCCTGATCAAGGTAATTAAATCCTCAGCCATTTTGATCATTTGTTTTTTAGGCATTGGCGCCTGTACATGTGGCCCAAGCGTAATTTTTTTAGACATAGAAGTAGTTTTTGGCCTTAGTTTTGAAGATGGCGTCAGTTTAATATACAAAACTTTAGGCCTGAAAACACCCTCAGAAGCCAGTGCCTGCTCAGCGGCTCCGGACCCATCTAAGGTAGAGACATCTGCGGGTTCAATACTAAAGTATCTCGCGGCATACCAGATTCTGAATGGGTCTCAGTAGAGGACTGTGAATCAAAAGTAGCGGGTATCAGGGGCTGTGAAAGCGCCTCACTGAGTACCGGCGAACTGGCAACTGACTTAGGAAAAGCTTTGTCGTCGGTTTTGGACCTTGACGGTCTGTCTCTGTCTTTTTCTTTGCATTTTTTTAGGTATTGTGGTAGTTGGATTGCTAACCGACGACATTTTGGGATAGTTAAATCTCGAGCCAAAATATTTAGAAGCAAAACTATACCGACATTTAATAGTGCATTGATTAAATTTAGCACAAATCCGACAGCAAGGCACGTTGTGGTCAGGGCCTAGGCAAGGAATACAGTACAAATGAAAATCCTTATGCAGTATTTGCTTCCCATAAGTAATATAATTATCACCTTTTACTGACATCAGTAAGGAGCAAGAAAAAGTTTCCCCAACGGGGTACTTAGCTTTTAGTTGAAGACTTCGGTTCTGAAACTCAAAAACGAAAATTTCAGGAGTCGGCCGACCGGCACTTGCGAACTGCTTCTGCTTCTGGCACCGTACGGCAAGAAAAACTGATGTAATGGCATCGGCTGCATGTTTTATACCCCTGACGTCATGGAAGAAGGGACAGCAACCGACGCGGGACCCAAGACTTTGTTAATCAGGCCGAGTGAGGGCAACCTGCCAGCAGATTACCCCAAATGTAATGACTGCAACAGTGAAACACGAAGAACGTTAACCTTTCTCAAGTAGGATGTTAATCTACAGGTAATGCCTGCTGAAAAATGAGTCTGATGATTCATGGCAGCGTATCAAGCTGCCATGGAGCTCGGAATGAAAAAAGCTAACGGCCGCCATGACTTTACACTCACTAAGCAGCGCTTTGATGCTTAGCGAGTATAAAATAAAAAGTAAAATAAAATAAAAAAAGTGTGTGTATGTGTTTGTGTGTATGAATGTGACAGAGAGAGATAGGTTGAGTTACTATTTTACACTTGCTAAGCAGGGCTTTTCCTGTTTAGCGAGTGCAAAACAATAAATGAAACAGAAAGCAAGTGTGTGTGTGTGTGTGTGTGTGTGTGTGTGTGTGTGTGTGTGTGTGAGACAGAGTGAACAGTGAGATTGATCCCTGGCAGCAGCAGTAAAGAGGTTTACGTATCTCTCGACCTCTTGGTTCAACATATCTGGATACCTCTCAATTACCTACATTTTCGCAGAATGTACAGATTTTTGCCTCATATTTTCAGTCTGTTACTAACAAAATTCATGGTTTTCTGTCAAACAGCTGAGGACTGAAGTCACTAAATAATGACACATTTGAGTTTCAAACTTCATATACTCTAGAAAATGCATGGTAACAAAAACTATTATTCTAGCAACTTTTTAAGTTTATAAGAGAAATGTTTAAACTCTGTCCCCATTTTTGTGCCTTTGTCACCCTCTCCATTATTTCTGGCTTTGTCCAGATTTCTTGTGCCAAGAGGTTGAGAAATATGCTGGATAAACCTAAAATAAACAGGAGAGAAAAGCTGAAAATAGGAATATATTTTAAATGTTGCTCTTATAAATTCACAACGTTACATGAATATTATGATTGGTATTAGCATGCATTTTCTAAGAGGTGTTTGTGTGTGACTGAAGGACACTGACGAGTAGTAGCAGCAGTAGCAAAGAGTTTTGCATACCTCTCGACTTTTCAGCTGAAGAAATCTGAATAAAGCCTATAATAAAGAGAGAACAAAGGTTCAAAAATATGAACAGAATTTAATGGGTGAAGGCTGCTGAAGAAAAGGCATGCTTTCCATATCTGTCCATAGTCCTAGATTCTTTGTTAGGAGGATGAACAGATGAGAAGGTCTCCGATAGCTCCTTCTTAGTGGCCGCTGCCACCACCATCACATCTACAGTGACACCTTTAGTCAAAAATTCCTTCTCTGAGGGAGCAGTAATAAATGTGTTAGGCCTCCTCAGAACAGGCTCCACTGTATCAAGTGATGTCCAGGCCTTAAGGGATATAACGCCTAACAGTTGGTCATATGAGGGAGTCACCCAGGAGGTGGAAGGGCGAGACCCAAAAGCTTCCAAGTAGACCAATTCATCCTCTGAAGGGTTGAGGGGCTTCCAGCCACCCCTCTGTTTCAGGATTTCAAGGATGTCCGCAAAGGAGACATCCTCAGAGGGGGACGTGAGGAACCTTCCGACTCATCCAAATCGGTATCAGAAGTGACAGACTCAGGGGAGTCTATACCATACCTTGCACAGTCTCTTCCGTGGGACTTCTTTAGAGGGGTACTCCGGAGAAGTTTCAGACGAGTGAATGCCACCTGCAGGGACTTCCTGACGTTCTGGGTCTCTGCGCTTGGGAGGGGGCGGTGGCGAAGAAATAGACACTGGCACCTGGGAGGGAAGAGAAGTTGGCTCAGACAGCGGGGCTATCTGAGGAGACAACACTCTCTCCATCAGTTCAAAAGACCCCTGCCCCACTCTGAGGAGACCCACCGCTCTGAAGAGACAGGAGGTCGACTCCGAGGTGGAGCAGGTGGCTCCAAAACTGAGGTGGAAGCTGAGTTCAACCTAACCGAGGGGCAAAGTCGGATCGGACAACTGTCTGCATCGACTCCCCTCCCCAGACACGACTGGTGAGCATCGGCTCCTAGACTCCTCGACATCAGAAGGAGGTGAGGACATCAGAGCCGAAGTTAGAACCGAAGATTCCAATAATGGTCTTGGTTCCACTACTACTGTATCCAAGCTCTCTGGCTCTGAAGACTCCAAGGTGACTGGAGGAGGAATCGAGGAAGCAAGTGTCGTATGGGATGGCTCCAATTCCTTTAGGTCCAGAAACGACAAAATTTTATCCAGGGCCAGTGTCTGAAGCAATCTCTTCATCACCCACTCCACATCTTCATCAGATAAACTCCTGGAAGAACGGGTGGACAAAGAAGGAGATCTACCCCTATCCAGAATAGGAGATCTCAGCATCTGAGATATCAGGTCCAATAAAGGAGACCGACTCCTCAATACTTCTGTCGGCTCCATGGACACTTTTGGCACTGAAGAAGTTCAAGGTCTATCTGAGTAGAGAGCCCTCGATTCCGATGACACAATCTTTTTTGGTGTCTCAGAAACTGTAGCTGTCATAACCGGTTGTTTGGTTGATTTAGACTGGGTTGAAGAAGGGGAGGAAGATTTGGAGCTCTGAGAGTTGTCTAAAGCTTCCTGAAAAGGCCCTTTCAATAAACCCTTTGCCATCAGTTTATTCCTACGGTCATGGAGCACCCTGCAACTGAACCCATGACATATGGTGCAGGGGTCCTGTAAATGGATGGCACCGAGGCAAATAGACGCAACTCATGTGCCCTTCCATAAGAGACATCTTATGTGTGCATTTATCGCACTTTTTGAACCCTGACTGTTCATGCTCCTTGGGTTCCCTTTCTCTATCCTTGTCTTTGGACATTATGCAGCGAAAAACAAAGGCCGTAACTATTGAAAAACAGTTAAACTAACTAGAGCAACAGCAAAAACTACTATAAGGGGAAACTACCTTTTTTATTTTTTTAATTAAGAGGAAGAAGCAGAAAGAAGGAAAAGAAAGAAGAAGAATCCTCTAACCTAAACGGATTCTAACTTCTACACAGACAGGACAAGGACAACACGGGGGGAAGTGGCCCTCTAACTTATACGTTCTGTGAGAGCCCTCTAAGTTAAACGGAAACTTTCACCGGGTTGTGAAGGGGTTTTTTAACTAACTATAGTGACCTAACGCAAACAACACGAAAACTAACTCTCTAGAAAGATAAGAGAAGTATAACGAGAGAAATTAGACTAACAAAACCTATACTTAGCCAACAAGCCAGCAGGAACACTTCTCGATTGCTTGAGCGGCACACGAGATCTGGAGATGTGGCCCAGAGCATCAGGGGATAGGGGTGAGCCTCGAGAAAGTGGAAGCTGTTGAGCTTTAGTATTCGGCCGAGTTGGAGCTGTGATTGGCTCCGAACCCAACCTGCAAGAATTACAGCGAGATAGGACAACATAACATGCAATGTTTAAACTCTGTCCCTATTTTTGGGCCTTTGCCACCCCCTCCATTATTTCTGGCTTTGTCCAAATTTCTTGTGTTAAGAGGTTTTAGAATATGCTGGATAAACCTAAAATAAACGGGAGAGAAAAGCTGAAAATAGGAAGATATTTTAAATGCTGCTCTTATAAATTCACAATGTTACATGAATATTATGACTGGTGTTGGCATATATTTTCTAAAGCAGAGGTCTGTGTGTGTGACTGAGTGAGATTGACCAGTGGTAGCAGCAGTAGTAAAGAGGTTTGCATACCTCTCGCCTTTTCAGCTGAAGAAATCTGAATAAAGCCTATAATAAAGAGGGAACAAAGGCTCAAAAAGATGAACAGAATTTAATTGCTGCTCTTATAAAATTACAAACATGCTTAAATAATAGGATTTGTGATAGCATGCATTTTCTGAAGGAAATAAAACTCTGGAATTCAAATGTATGTCATTATTTATTGACATCAATCTCCAATGATAGGCGACAAACCAGCTGTTTTAGGAGTAAAGAACCACATAAAAAGAAAATAAAGAAAATACCTGGATATTTTTATATAAAGTGCTACATTTGGATATAAAATGCCTTTTCCAATATCATTAACATATACTACAGCAAGTTTGAAACATTAGATGAAGGAACTAAATTACATAAAAAGAAGTTATGTACTCACCATAACATTCCATCTGAGTAGTTATACTTCATTTGTCTTCAACCTGTGGGAATATGGATCCGTATCAGATCTGAGCCGGCAAAGATTACTAGCATCATCTCTGAGCAACAGACTCCTCCCCTTACCCATAATGCACCTCCCTTGCCTTCCATCCCCAGATTGAGTTTGCTGAACTTAGACTTATAACCCAACCTGATAACATATTTGTGACCTATACTTACAGCCTGTAGGCTAAACATGCGCCAAAGGTCCAGGGGAAGGTGGGAGGGATGGTTGAAGACAAATGAAGTACAACTACTCAGATGGAACTTTATGGTGAGTACATAACTTCTTTATCTGAAGTCGTTTACTTCATTTGATCTTCCACCTGTGGGACAGAGTCCCCAGCTACGAAACTCCTGGGTGACCCTCATGGAAGGATATTCCAGAGCACCGCAGAGACAAAGGATGCTCTCCTTCTAGATGTCAAATCCAATTTATAATGGGAGATAAACGTATGAGATGAAGACCAAGTAGCTGCCGAGCAAATGTCATCCAAAGACACCCTAGACCAGAAAGCTGCAGATGTAGCCATGGACCTAGTGGAATGAGCTTTAACCTGACCTGGAGGAGACATGCCTTTTTCCTTGTAGACCTGCAGGATGCATGAAGAAATCTATCTAGCTATCGTGACCTTGGAAATAGGTTTGCCCAAAAGGGGTCTATAGAATGAAACAAACAATTGATCCGATTTATGAAACTTTTTTGTCTTGTGTAAATAAAATCATAACTGTCTGTGAACATCCAACAAGTGTAGTTTGCATTCCATCTTGTTGGTAAAATTGGGAAAGAACACAGGCAAATTTACAGTCTGATTGATATTGACTGGTGATGCCACCTTAGGAAGAAAGGATGTATTGGTTTGAAGAGAAACTCTATCTTTATGAAAAATCATGTACGGGAATTTTATGGACACGGCCTGTAATTCCAAAGCCCTCCTAGCAGAGGTAATAGTGACCAGAAAAGCTGTTTTCCACAATAGAAATTTTAGATCAACAGTAGTGGCAGGCTCGAAAGGCGGGGCGACCAGAGCTTGGAGAACCATAGTAAGGTCCCACGGGGGGACAGGATCTTTGAACGGGGGGCATAGCATAAAGTTGCCTTTGTTGAAGGCTTTACACAGCCTAAAAGATGCCAAGGATCCAGAATTCTCGCTCACATGAAAATGAGAAATGACAGCCAACTAAACTTTGACAGTCGAAGAACTAGCTCCGTGCTGGAAAATAAAAGCTAGGAAATGAAGACTAGTGGAAATAGGAGTCATGAAAGGATCTAAACTCCTCTGAGAGGCCTAGAAGGAAAAATGTTTTCACTTGCTGCGATAAACCTTTCTGGCTGAAGACTTATGAGCAGCGACCAAAATAGACTTAACTGAGGAGGAAAGTTCGGGAGTCCTAGCAATCACGGGAACTGGAGAAGCCAAGCCGTGAGCTTCAGGCTGTCCAGATTTGCATGAGGCACCCCTGATGGGTGTGAAAAAAGATCCTGAAAGGGATCTAGGATCCAAAGTGGAGCCAGAAGGTGAGACCAAAGGAAGGAAAACCATACTTGGTGAGGCCAGAATGGGGCAGAGAGGATCACCTTGCTCCCCAGTCGACAAGCTTTGTGCAGAAACCTTGGGATGAGAGGGACTGGCGGGAAAGCATACAGAAGACCGGGAGGCTAAGCATGAACTGGAGCGTCTCTGGGGGACTCTCCCAGCGGGGGGCTTTAGAGCGAAAAACCTGCTGCACTTTACTTTGAAAGGAGATGCGAAGAAATCGCTGCAAGGTTGACCACACTCGCTGAAGATCTGTTCAGCTACTGACGGATTCAGTGACCACTCGTAAGGCATCAGAATGGTCCGACTTAGCCTATCCACTACAATGTTGGACCGTCCCGGAATGTGCGTTGCGATAAGAAAGCGACCAGTGGACATCGCCCAGTCCCACACTCTCATGACCGTGCGACAAAGGGGATAAGATCTAGTCCCTCCCTGTTTGTTGATATACCACACTACCGACATGTTGTCTGACTGAATAGCAATCGTCCCCAGAGGAAGAAAGGCTAGAAGTACCACCCTCATCTCTAGAACATTGATATGCAACCTGGTCTCTATGGGGGAACACAGGCCTTGGGACTTTCCTGCCTGAACAATGACCCCCCACCCGAGTTGGGAGGCATCCATGGTCACTGTGGCTTGAGCCGGGGTTGGAACGAAGGGTCGTCCCTCCAAAATGTCCGGAAAGCTCATCCACCATATGAGGGATGACCGACACACTTGACTTAGGTGGACAGGATAAGTTAGTGGTAAATCCAACAGGGACCACTGAACCGCCAAAGTGCACTGAAGAATCTGCATGTGTAGTTGGGCACATGGAAGGAGAGTTATGGTCACCGCCATCGAGCCTAGGGTCCTTAATACAGATTCCGCTGTCGGGAGATGAGAATGGTAAATTTGGGAGACATGCATCCTGAGGTTTTGAACTCTCTCCGAGGTCAGGAACACTTTGCCGTGGAGACCGTCTATCCTGGCACCAATGTAGTCTATTGCCTGTACAGGCTCTAGCAGAGATTTGGACATGTTGACTGTGATACGCAAACTCAGGGCAAGTGTCATAAAGTAGTCCATGGTTTGGGAAAGTAGACGCCTGGTGGAAGCAGTGAAGAGCCAATCATCCAGGTACAGATAGACCTGAATCCCCTGAAGCCTCAGGTGAGCCGCTACCACCGCCATCACTTTGGTAAACACCCTGGGGGCTGTGATGAGACCAAAGGGTAGGGCACGAAATTGGTAATGATTGGCACCTAGCCAGAAGCGGAGGAACCTCTTGGAACTTTTGTGCATTTTTATGTGATAGTAAGCATCCTGGAGATCTAATGAGACATCCAGTCGCTCTCTTGCAGGTACGGCACGATGGACTGTAGTGTGACCATCCGGAACTTTTCTTCGGTTACTGACAGGTACAGGGTAGAGAGGTCCAGAATGGGCCTTAGGTCCCCAGTTATCTTTGGCACCAAAAAGAACCTGGAGTAGAAGCCCGATCCAGACTGATCTGGGGAGACGGTTTCGATGGCTCGTTTTCCTAGCAGCTTGGAAATTTCCTGTGCTGCTGCCTCCCTTTGCATAGGTGGAACGTCTGGGAGGAGTTTGGGAGGTGTTAGAGAACCTACAAAGGGGACAGAATATCCTCTGGATTTGATTTACAGCACCCAGCGGTCCATTGTTATGGACTCCATGCCTCTGGGTGCAAGGACAATCTCCCCTGACTGACTCCAGAGTAGAGTAGTCGGGCAACCCCTCAGGGTTGCTGCCCGGGTCTGTCCGTGAAAGGTTCTCAAGACCCGAAATTTCACGGACCCCTCGGCCTCTGGGCCGGCATCCATTCTGTCCCCCTCTGCCTCTGGGGAAAGAAGAGCCCCGAGTGTCCCGGGAATACTGAGACTTCCGGAACCACATCTTCTTTTGCCCTCTCTGGTTCCAGGAAAAGGACGTTTGAGGGTTAGAGAAGTGGATCCCGATGGTAGACAGTGGCTTCCTGTCCTTCTCACTCTGGACTAAAGTCTCCTTGATGGTCTTACCAAACAGAGTCGAGCCGTGATAAGGGGCATTGGCAAAGGACGCCTTAAATGGTTCGGTAAATTGGCACAACCTGAGCCAGGCGTTACACTTCATAGACATGCCGGACCCAGCCACCATAGCCGCTCCTTCCATTGCATGGGAGAGGAGTCGCATGGACGTATTCGATACTGCTCCCAAAGTGGCCATTTTTGTGGAGAACAAAGCTTTGTTCTCCTGAGACATGGAGTTGGGTGGAGACTCCTCCATCTCCTTCACCAGGTCGTGTTGGAGTCTCGTGACATGGGCCAAATAGTTCAGTACCCTTATTAAAAAGGTAACTGAAGCATACACCAGCTTCCCTAGCCGGTCCATCATCTGAGACTCTCGGTCAGGAGGGCGGACCGAGGAACTTTCCTGAGATAGTTCCCTCTTCGTGGCTGCTGCTACCACCATGGCGTCCATTGGGGAGCCATTGTTCCAGGAAGGCCGGTCTATAGAGGGACTCAAAACCTTATTGGGGCACCTTGGGATTGGCTCCATGGTATCAGGTTCCTTCCACGCCCATGAGGTGATAAAATCCACTAAAGGATCCATGGGGGTGGAGACACCCAAGACGTAGACGGGCCCCATGCCCATGAGGTGATCAAATCCACTAAAGGATCCGTGGGGGGGAGACACCCAAGATGTAGACGGGCCCATGCCGAAGCCCTCCAGAAACACAGACTCATCAGAGGAGGGCTTGGGGGAAGACTAACCTCCCCGCTGGCGCAGGATCTCCATGATGTCTCCAAAGGATTTGGAGACATCGTTGGGAGGTGACCTTGGGGAGCCCTCCCGCTCATCCAAGTCTGTGTCCTCAGTTAGGGACTCAGCGGAGTCCAAGTGCCTCCTCTTTTACGTATGCTTGCGAGGCACATCTCCTGTGGGGCTCTCCAGGGAGTGCTCGCAAGCCATCTGTTCCTCTGGGGGAACCATCTGGGGTCCTTCGGGTATGGGCTGTCCCTCTGTTAAGACGACGGGGACAGTAGACAGAGCCAAGAGGGTCTGGGTGGAGCCCGAAGGGCAGTCAGCGGCCTCGATTCAATGGAGAGGACTCGTTCTACCACATCAAATGCCGAAGGAGAACAGATCTCCCATAAAGCCAATAAGTAGGCCGATCTCCCCGGGTCTGATGCGAGAATCAGAACCGGACGTGAAGTGGCCGGAGCTCCAAGAGAGGGAACCTGGACTGACAACTTCAGAGCCGATGGTAAAGGTTCCACTCCCTCAGATCCGACCCCCAGGCTCCAGCTCCGAGAGCGGCTTGAATCCGAACTGGTTGGATCCGAGATGCTCCAGGCAGCTGCCGGCGTTGAGGACATGAGGACCATTGGCGCCGATGCCCCGACTAAGGCCAACCTCAGATCCGAGAACTCCAAAGCCGAAGGTCGGATCGGGGAAGGAATAATAGGCTGAAAAAAGGGAAGTGAGTTGCACCCTCCTCAGGGAGGGGGTACTGGCAAGACCCCCATCTGGATCTGTGTACTGATAAAGCGCCTCATCATTTTATCCAGATCCATGTCCGAGAGAGAATGGGTCGACCGAGACAAGGCCTCAGACTCTGACCTGGCCAGTCAGGGAGCTGAGGTCCGGGAGACTGGGCGAGCCTGTTCCGGCTCCAGGGAGAACCCCAGAGACTGGAGCTGTGGGGAGTCATGGATCCGAGCAGACTTGCTTGGTGACGAGAGGACCGGAAACCTCTTCCTCTTCTCCTTCGTCCTCGACTCTCTCTCCCACTCTCTACCCCTCCTCTGCTCCACTACCACAGGCTTATAAGCAGGAGTTTGAGTCCCAGCCTGGGAGGGAGGGGAGGCCAGAGGCAGAGAAGCAGGAGAGGCGGTCATGGCAGCCATGGTGACTGAAGCCGAGGACGAGGAGGGAGGATCAGTGGCAGGAAGAAGCCCCTTGAGGGCTAACTTGGCCTTTCTGTCCTTCAAAGCTCAGGAGTTGAACCCTGCACAAATGGAACAGTCAGCATTGAGGTGAGCCACACCTAAACATAATACACACAGAGTGTGGCCATCCGCTGGGGAGAGCTTATGGCCACACTCTGTGCATTGTTAAAAAATAAGCCTTTCAGCCATATCTGAGAAGAAAGAAGAACAAACAAAAACTTTCTTCCAAAAAATTTAACACAAACCCACTCACCACACTAAACTGACTATAGAAAAGGGGGGGGGGCACCACAGGCAAACTACACTAACAAACAACTACTACATGCCTACACACAACGCCAAAGCGATGGGAGGGGAGAAACGGTACCTACACTAATCTGAAACGGCTAATTTAACAAAAAAAATTTTAAAACTTACAGTCAAAAAACACCCTGCTAGCTGGAGCTCTAGAGACACGATGTTTCGCAAATTGTGGCAAATGAGATCTGGGGATGGAAGGTAAGGGAGGTGTATTATGGGTAAGGGGAGGAATCTGGAGCTCGGAGCTGATGCTAGTAATCTTTGCAGGCTCAGATGCAATATGGATCTGTATTCCCACAGGTTGAAGATCAAATGAAGTAAACTACTTCAGATAAAATATATAAAAAATAATATAGTAATAAAAAGAAAATAACTTAAGTAAAACACAAGTTTGCAGACAGCCCATTCTTTAAGTGCAATAATGCCCTCCAGGGTGTGGGTTATTGTAGAAATAATGCCCTTCCAGAGGGGTAGAGGCCTGATGCCACTCAGAACACCCCTGGGTGGGCTTTATTTCCATAATAACATAACCCTGGTCTGGCATTACTGTTTGTGTAAGACGTATGTCTTTTTAAACAGACCTTTTTTCAAGCTTTAGCTTAATCAGGGGTATGATACTTCTAGATCCAACCTTAAATCAGTTTTATTGCATAACATGTAAACAAACAAATAAAATTGTGATAGCAATGAAATTTTCTTAGAACATATAATATGGAGTTAACGTGGCATTAGTTACTTACAGATGTAGATTCTACTTTAGGAAAACAGAGAGAGATTGCGTGTGTATGTGTTGAGGGAATCACATAAAAATGAGAAAAAGAAAATTATTAGAATGTTTGTCAGAATGCTCTGTAAAGAATGCAGACACTGCAAATATGTTACTTACCTACCATGAGGTGTTTAGTCAGATAGTATACTAGCATACTAGTGGTATGGTATATACATACACCATTTGGGGCAGTGGGCATGTCATTACAGGTCAACCAGTGGAGGGGGTGTACTGCAATCACCCTACAAGGCTGTGCTCCTTGTTATCAGACAAAGCAGAAGACAAATGTGAGCTTCAGGTCAATAGTCAAAGGTGAGGCTAAGATACAAGGGGACTAGTTGACCATTTCTGAAGCAGACCTGCCTCCAAGATGGTGTAAGCAAAACATGTCCCTCTCTTCTCTGGCTTTCTAACAGTACTCTTAAAATGAACTAAGAGAACCTCTTGCCAATCCCTGCTATGGACACTTTCAACTGCTGCCATCTTTGTACTGTCAAGACATGGCAGGTTTTCTACAGAAACAATTTGAGTACAAGTTCTGACTCATTACCTGGTGGTCTCATGAACTCACAGAAAGTTTTGGTGCTTTAGGCATTGTAACATATGTAAGACATGATTAAGATCTGCACAGTACAAGCAGAAATGAAGAAAATGTTGGTTTTGGGGGAGTAGCTGATTTTCTACTGCATGGTATTTTACTAAATGTACAGGAGCAAAGCATGAACTCCTAATTACTGGAGTTTTAGAGAAAAATATTTCAGACTGGAATGGAAAACAGGATGAATCCAACTGTGGACCCACCACAGAAGGGGCCAAATATTAGATCAGGTCAGTATTACACTGGTACTGCTGTAATGGTGTACCCTACTTTAAATGGCAAGCATGCACCAAAATATGGTATTTAAGGCATGCTCATATTTTGTACTTGAGCCTGCTGTACTTCATAAATATTACCATGCAGTTACATATTTCTGATACTGCAGTTCTGGTGAATGCAATACCCCTTCTTCTTCTTCTTCTTCTTCTTAACAAGTTCCCACCTGAATTTGCAAATGCTGTTTGGTTGCTGCAGCTGTAATGAGCATTCCAAGAGATGGTTTGGTGAACAGGCAGATGCCCTTTTATACAGCACTTTTTGAGAAAGCCTGATGAGAAACATCCGTGCCCTTTGAAAGGCAAGTCCTGTACCAAAAACAGATGTGCATTCTGTAATGACTTGTGCACTTGTAGTTCTCACAGGTTAACTACCCACTTGTTAAACAGACATACCTCCCCAGTGGTATTGGAGAAAAACATTCACTTGGAACAAAAATGGATACATCCAGTATTTCCAGATGCAGCTATCTTCATTAAGCACAATTTCCCCTTAAGAGCATTTAGGAAACACAATCACTCTGAGGGCTGTTTTCTCTCTCTCCCTCTCTCTCTCTCCAGATCCCCAGTAAGACTCCCCACTGGCACAGCTGTAGGGTTGAGTCCTCAGCTGAGTGTCCAAGCCAAGTCCTCCAGCACCCTCTCAGTGAAACCAGTGCTTCGTGTCCCTGTTCCAAGCAGTTGAGACACACACTAAGATTTAAAATTCACACACACCTGGGAAAGGCTGGCACAGATTTACGTGCTATGCCCCCTTCTGCCCAGACTATAAGGTAGTTATCACCTACAAAGCCAGCTACTCTAAGGCTCTTGCAAGGGTACCCAATTATACTGAGTGAAATTAATATTAACAGAAATGGCAGTCTGACCAACAGCAAGGCTTTCAGAAGTGGCCAGAGCTGTCACCAAATATATATAAGTACTTTCAAAGATTAACATATTCTCTAAAAGACCATCCAAAATGAAAAGTTTAAATATATTTAATAATAAATAAGAAAATAACATGAAAATACTAAATATCTATTTACAGTAAACACCAAAGTTTCAATCACAGGAAATATTAAACACAGATACAGAAAAACAGTACTTAACTAATCTCACTATATTTTCCTGACTGATCTAAAGAATTACTATCCCCTGGTCACTTACTAGAGCAAGCCAATATGAAGTAGGTGAGGGGTCCTTCTCTGTCAGGTTCCAAAACAAAGAGCAATGAGACTTCAGCCTCACCTAGTTTTAAAATATCACTTTTAGTACAGAATGACATCACATACATCTGGTCATCAGACTTCTGGTTCCCATGCTACCCTCATTGCTAGAAGCTACAAGAATTTAGCACATATGTGCCAATAATACACACACACAGAGCTTGTTAAGATCTGCTGCAGCTTCTGGAAGTCATAAAACCATAAAACACTTCCACTTTTCCACAGTAGCAATTAATTCACCCAAAAGACAATACAGAAAGCTTCCTAGTACAGATTTTTTTTTCTCGCTGCCTTGAGAACTGTAAGATACAATCTTTATGGCCTAAGCCAGATAATTTAATTTTAAATTATTTTTTAAAGTTAGCTGCAGCTGGACTGTGATTAACCTCTTCTCTTCCAGTATCCTTTGTTACAATATATAAATTTCAACAGTTACAATAATACATATATTTCTTACTCTGTCCAGCAGGACACATTGTTGATGCATTTTTTAACATAAGCAACTTTACAAATACACATTCAATGCAAGCATCTGTAAAAATCAGTTTGATATACAAATGACATACAATTCTTTACAAAATTTCAGCTAGCAGTGCTGGCATATGTTACACATCCACCGGCCTACTTCTCCTGGCAGAGCTGGCAATACCTCACAAGACCATGATCTAAACTGGTATACTTCATTACCATTGCTTAACCAAAGCATGCAAACTTCAGTTCTGACAATAATCTTAAAAGGTACTTTGCTCCCTTAATTAGACTTGTTTACAGTTCATGTATTTTTTAATGTATGTTTTCTGTGAAATACCCAGCAACACTGGGTTTTACTACTGTCAATGCAAGAGAAGATTTAATTCACAGCCTGCATATTCATCTGTAAAAATGCATCACATTTTGTACTGACTACTTAACTTTTTGCATACCTTCTTATTATTGTTTTCCTGTATGGAGCTATCTGTAGTAATATAACTTGCTGCAGAACACATGTGCTTAAAATAAGCAACAGTAGATACTCAGAACATTATACTGCTCATGATTTTCAAAACAGAATATCAAGATGCAGTTGTATTGTGGAAAGTATCGAATACAGGAAAATGGTGGCTGCATATTATTGCTTGCTCTCTGGAATACACTGCACTGATTTGTTACTGTGTGTAAAGTGGTTAAGATAAAAAAAGCACCTCCAGCCCATAAGTCATGGTTTTCTTCTAGAAGAGTTGACTGCTCTCTGCAGGTGAAAGGGAAGCAGTTATTCCAACTGGAGCAGTTTAAGTATCTTGAAGTCTTATTCAAACTGAGGGCAAAGAGCCTAAGGAGACTTAAAAGAGGACAGCTGCAGAGACTGAAGTACTACATGCAATGTATTGTGGTATTTAAGAGAGAGAGAGAAGTGAAACATAGGATATAACTCTCAGTTTACCACTTCGTTTACATCCCCATTCTCACCTACAGTCATACACACTGGGTGGTAAGCAAAAAGTACAGTTGTGTACACTTACCATAAATGTTGATGTTCGAGTGTATTCACTGTTGCAGTCATTACATTTGGGTTATCTACCTGCAAGTAGCCCTCAGCTGGCCTGAATATCAAAGTCTTGGGTGCTGCGTCGAATTTGGCTGGTCCCATGACGTCAGGTAGTCAGGGGTATAAAGCATGCAGCTGACGTCATTACATCAGTTTTTTTTGTCCCAGATGTCAGGTGCCCCTATAATGGGAAGCGATTTTATATATATATATATATATATATATATATATATATATATATATATATATATATATATATATGTAAAGGTTACACCTCCAACAAAAAGCAAATAAACCAGAAAGCTAAAATACACTTAACAAGAAGAAATGTATATCCAAGAGAAGTCAGGGGGCTGGAGGGAGGGTAACCAGGACTGCAACAGTGAATACACTTTAACATCTACATTTATGGTAAGTGTACACAACTGTACTATGTTCTTCATGTTTCACTGTTGCAGTCATTACATTTGGATGGATTCCCAAAGCTAAGGCAGGGAGGAGGAAGTTAGAGAGCAATAGAACCAGCTATTAAGCCCTGCAAGACTGCAGTGGCAAAACGAGCTCTGGATTAAGGAAACATAGGCAAGTGGTAATGCTTGGTGAAGGTATGTACAGAATTCCAGGTAGAAGCTTCTAGGATGTTCCTGGTAGGGACACCTCTGAGAAAGGCTGTAGAGGTAGATGCAGCCCTGGTGGAATGTGATCTTATCCCCTGAGGGGTAGGTTTTCCATGTTGCTTATAGCAGAAAAGAATGCAATGGCCTATCCACGAAGAAATGATTTGCTTTGAAATGGCCTTACCCTCTGCCCCTGCAGCAAAGGCAACTAGCAGCTGTTCAGTTTTTCTGAGAGGCTTAGTCTTGTCCAAATACAATCTTAGTTGTCTGTGCGTGTCCAAAGAGTACAGTATTGATTCTCCCTTGTTCTGTGGATTAGGAAAAAAGGTAGGCAAATGAATGGACTGATTAAGGGCCACACTGAATACCACCTTGGGCATAAAGGAAGGATTGGTCCTGAGGGACACCCTGTCAGCATGGAAGATGATGAAGGGCTCCACTGCCATGAAGGCCTGAAGTTCAGGCACTCTTCTTGCTGAAGTGATGGCTAGAAGGAAAGCAGTTTTCCAAGAAAGGAATTTCAACTATGCAGTTGCAGCTGGCTCAAAAAGAGGTAGAGTGAGCTTTTCCAATACAAAGTTAAGGTCCCAGGCTGGAATAGGGGCTCTCCTGGGTGGTCTTAAAATTTTGGCCTCTCTGAGGAATTGTTTCAGCAAGGGGTGAGAGAAGAGGGGTGGGCTCAGTATTATAATGTGCTGAAATGGCTGAGGCATGAATTTTAATTGATGAGAAGGAAAGGCCCTTGTGGAGCATCTCTGTTAAGTAGTAAAGAATATGCGATATGCTGGGCACTGTTGTGCTCATCCCTTGAGTCTGGCTCCAGGAACAGTATCTTTTCCACTTTTCAGCACAGGATTTTCTAGTACTAGGCATCCTGGCCTCCAAAATGACATCTAGCACCTGCTTACTGAGGGATGCTATTGGAGAGCTCAGCTTACTGAGGGATGCTATTGGAGAGCTCAGAGAATTAGCCAGGCTGAAAGGTTCAGGGTTTGAAGCTGGGGGTGCACTACCTGGCCCTCCTGCTGGGACAGCAGGGAAGGGTTCTGAGGCAGGTGCTATGGATCCAGCAGTGACATACTGTGCAAGAAGGGTACCAGTGTTGGCGTGGCCAGTCTGGTGCAATCAGTATTGTCCTTGGCTTGTCTTGTTTGATCTTTAGCAGTACTTTCGAGAGGAGAGGCAGAGGGGGGAAAAGTACAAACTGAGAGGCTTTCCCAGGTGAAGGACAGAGCATCCACTTTCCAAGCTTGGCTGTGGGAAGTCTTTGTGCAGAATTTGTCCAACTGGTAATTCTGAGGGAAGGCAAACCGGTCTTTCTCTGGGTTCTCCCATTTGTTTCTCAAAATGTTGAATATCTTTGGTTCCAGTTTCCACTCGTTTGGGTCCATGAGATTTCTGCTTAAGTTGTCTGCCAGTGAATTTAGCTTGCCTGGCAGGAATTGATCTTGAAGGTGCACTTGGTAGCTCAAGGCTGTGTTCCACAGAGCCATGGCTAGTCTGCAGAGAGGGTACGAGTGGGTTCCCCCATGCTTATTTATGTACCACATAACAGTGGTGGTGTCTGTCTTTACTAATAATTGTCCTGGAAGAAAGTGGTCCTTGAAGGCTGTCAGTGAATTCTGTACAGCTAACATTTCTTTTTGACTGAAATGCAGGTGCATCTGACTCTGGTTCCATTTGCCCTGAATGCACTGCCCTGCCCAAGTGAGCCCCCCATGCATATTCTGATGCGTCTGTTGTTCGGGTTGGGCGGCAGGGGGTAGAATGAATGGCAGTCCCTTGTTGTGGTGGTAGGCCTCTGCTCACCAAAGTAACACTGTCTTTAAGCAAGGAAAGATAGGGCTCATTGATTCCAGGTCCTGTGTATGTTGACACCATAGGCTTTTTAGATACCATTGTAGTTTCCTCATATACAGTCTTGCATATGGAATTAGTAGAATGCAAGAGGCCATGAACCCCAGGGCTTGCAGGATTTTCCTTGCAGATAGCTGGGTCTTTGTGGCCAGTAGCTTGAAGTAGGCTGTCAAATAAACTTGTTTCTCTGGTGTGAGGTAAGCCATCTTTGAAGTTGTGTTCAAGTTTGCTCCCAGGAATACAATTTGTTTGCAGGGTACTAGATGAGATTTCTTTTTGATGGCAGGGTACTAGATGAGATTTATTTTCATTTATAGTGTACCCCAGTGAGATTAGAAGTTTCTTTAAAAATGCCAGATGATTTAGTAGCATGTCCTGGCTTTCTGCCTGAATTAGACAATCGTCCAGGTATGGCTATATTTGAATATTTCTTTGCCTGCAAAATGCAATGACTGGAGCTAGGCACTTTGTGAATACCCTAGGCGCAGTAGATAAGCCAAAGAGAAGTGCAGAGAACTGATAGAGCATGGAGCCTGCTCTGAAGCGTAGGTAATTCCTGCAAGATTCCCTTATTCGAATGTGCAGGTAAGCTACCTTTAAGTCTAAGGTTGCCAACCAGGCATGTTTGCCTAGCATAGGAAGCAGCTGCTGAAGTGTTAGCATTCTGAATTCTGGGATTACCAAAAAGGTGTTTAGACTAGAGAGGTCCAGGATAGGACGCCAGGAGCTGTCTTTTCTGGGTACAAGGAAAAGTCTTGAGTAAAAACCTTGTCCCCTTTCTTCTGATGGGACAGGTTGAATAGCCCTGACACTTAGAAGAGAGAGAACCTACTGTTGAGCCTCTGCCCACTGATTTGGGGGTAGGTCTGACCACCCATTTGGGATTGGTAAGGTGTGGAAGTGGAATCTGTATCCTTGGGAAACTATATTTAAGACACTTTCGTCCTGGATAATGCATTCCCAGTTTTTTGCATGCAGTACGATCTTTCCCTCTAAAGGTGCATGCAGTTGAGCAGGGCTGAGAAGGTTTAAGGTTAAGCCATTGTGACAGTTTTCCATAGGGGGGAGTCTTACTACTCCCAGCTTTGGAAGTGGAAGCCCCCCACTGCTTAGGCCTGTGAGTACATTGAGACTGTAGTCTAGGTGGCCTGCTGTTCTTGGGTTTGGACTGATAAGGCCTGGAAGAGACAGGAAAGGACCAATTCTTAGAAGGCCAATGCCTACTGGATCTGGGAGGCTGTACTTGCAAGAAATATTTAACAGTTTGCATAGCTTTAGCTTTTTCCTCCATCTTTTAAAGGACTTCGTCTGCTTTGTTGTCAAACAGGCGATCTTAGTTTAAGGGAGCATCCAGTAATTTAGCTTTAGCATGATCTGGCAAATTTTGCTCCTTAACCCAAGCATGCCTTCTAAGAAAAGACCCAGTGGCAGCAGCCCTGCAAGATGCTTCTAAAGAGTCAAAACCACATTGTAAAGTATGTTTACCAACTTGTTCAGCAGAATGCATTAAATCCTGTAATTCTTTATTTTCAGCACAGATAGGAATCAACATCATTTTCTGTTTAAGTAGTCCCATAACATGTTGCTGATACTTTAACATATGAAACTGGCAGTTTAAGGCCCTAATGGTTAAAGTAGCAGAAGTGTATACCTTCTTACCCCATCTGTCCAAGGCCCTGGAATCTCTATCAGAGGGGGTAGGGTTTTTGACAGTAGTAGCCTTAATGCCTTTAGGTCCCTGGGAAATGGTCTCTGGGTCCACAGTAGGATTCTTGAAAAGGAACTTGTGAGAGTCAGGTACTCTGTAATGCCTGTCAGGTTTCCTGGGAGCCGGAGGTAAAGTGTCTGGGGCCAGGCTAGATTCCAAGAAGGCATCATCTACAATGTCCAGGACAGGAGAGATAGTTAAAGGCCTGTGTTAAAGTAGGAGTAAGAATTCCCTAAGTCTCTTTTTGGAGTCAGAGTAATCCTGGCTTTCCCAGGGGAAATGCTCCCTAAGAGTGTGCAAGGTTTCACCAAAAGAAAAGTCTTCTGGAGGGGAAGCAGAGGGAATGGATTCCTCTGCATCAGAATCCTCATAGATAGATAAGGGCAAATCCTGGTAATCAGAGTAAAAGTACAGTTGTGTACACTTACCATAAATGTAGATGTTCGACTGTATTCACTGTTGCAGACATTACATTTGTGTAATCCTGCTGGCAGGTTGCCCTCAGTCGGCCTGAATTCCAAAGTCCTGGGTCCTGCGTCGGCTGCTGTCACCCCTTCCCTGACGTCAGGTTGTCAGGGGTATAAAAGATGCGGCCGACACCATTTTCTTTAGTTTTTCTTGCCCCAGATGTCAGGTGTCCCCTAAAAGTGTAGCCAAAATTTATATATATATACATATATATATATATATATATATATATGTAAATACATGCAGCAATAAAAACTTTGCCTTCATCTACAAGCAAATACACCACATAGATTGTATAGATCAGAGAAGGAAAGATAGGTTTCATCAGAAGAAAGGGGGATGGCGGGTGGATAACCTGGACTGCAACAGTGAATACACTCGAACATCTACATGTATGGTAAGTGTACACACCTGTACTATGTTCTTCATGTTTCACTGTTGCAGTCATTACATTAGGGTAGAGTCCCAAAGCTATGGATGGGAGGCTGGAGCTAAACAGTATCAGGAGCAGCTATGAGACCCTGCAGAACTGCAGTGGCAAAGCCTGCCCTGGATTTAGAGTAGAGTGGCAGATGATAGTGCTTTGTAAAGGTGTGCACTGAACTCCAAGTAGCAGCCTCTAAAATGTCCTTGGTTGGTACTCCCCTGAGAAAGGCTGTGTCTGCAGCTCTGGTTGAATGTGGCTTAATGCCCTTAGGCACTGGCTTGCCATGGTGTAAGTAGCAGAAATGAATGCAGTGGCTTATCCACTTTGAAATAGTCTGCCTTGAGATAGCCTTTCCTTGTGATCCTGCAGCATATGCCACTAGTAATTGCTCTGTCTTTCTGAAAATTTTGGTTCTGTCCAAGTAGAATCTAAGATGTGCACGTCCAAAGAATGCAGAATTCTCTCCCTCTTGTTCTGTGGATTTGGATAAAAAGTTGGCAGATGAATAGTTTGGTTAAGAGCCACACTGGAAACAACCTTAGGCATAAATGTTGGGTTTGTCCTCAGAGAGACCCTGTCTGGATAAAAAATGATAAAGGGTTCCACAGCCATGAGAGCCTGTATCTCTGAAACTCATCTTGCAGAAGTTATTGCTAGAAACTCATCTTGCAGAAGTTATTGCTAGGAGCAGAGCTGTTTCCAAGATAAAAACCTTATATCAGCAGTAGCAGCTGGCTCAAAAGGAGACAGGGTGAGTTTTTTCAAGACATAGTTGAGGTCCCATGCAGGCACTGGTGATCTCCTTAGAGGCCTTAAATTTTTGGCTCCTCTGAGGTACTGTTTTAATACGGGATGAGAAAAGATTGGTGGCTCTGTATTGTAATGAACCGAAATGTCAGAAGCATGAATTTTAATAGATGAAAAAGATAGGCCTTTGTCCAGCATCTCAGTTAAGTATTGCAAAATCTGAAGAATATTTGGCACAGCTGTATCAGTTCCTTGGTGCCTGGTTCAAAGCACAGAATTTCTTCCATTTTCCAGCATAAGATTTTCTAGTATTAGGCCTTCTGGCCTCCAAAATGACATCCATCACAGCTTTACTGAGAGGTGCGTTTTGTATGACATTATCTGCCATGCTGCCAGGTTTAAAGTCCTAAGTTGGCTGTGCAGGATCTGTTTGTTTTGCTGAGACAGTAGATGAGGTATTTGAGGTAAGGT
This sequence comes from Protopterus annectens, assembly GCF_019279795.1. NCBI lineage: Eukaryota > Metazoa > Chordata > Ceratodontiformes > Protopteridae > Protopterus > Protopterus annectens. The sequence goes on along the minus strand of NC_056729.1, from coordinate 97,353,365 downwards.
CCAAGCTGGGCACTGAGATAAGTTCTTTAGGATTGGGTACCAGTACTGGCGGGGCCAGTCTGGGGCAATCAGTATCATTTTTGGTTTCTCCTGTCTGACCTTTAGGAGTACCTTGGGGAGGAGAGGCAGTGGGGGAACAGCATATACTGATAAGTTTTTCCAGCTGAAAGATAGGGCGTCCACTTTCCATGCTTGTCTGTGATAAGTCCTTGTGCAGAATCGTTTTAGTTGGTAGTTGTGAGGGGAGGCAAACAGATCTATGTCCAGGCATCCCCATTTCCTTGTTATCATGCTGAAGACTTGTGGATCCAGCTGCCACTCGTGGGGACCCATGATGTTTCTGCTTAGTTTGTCTGCCAGAGTATTTTTCCTTCCTGGCAGGAATTGTGCCTGCAGATGTACTTGGGTAAGTTAATGCGGTGTCCCACAAAGTCATGGCCAGTCTGCAAAGGGGGTAAGAATGTGTGCCCCCTTGCTTGTTTATATACCACATGACCATGGTGTTATCTGTCTTTATCAGTAGTTGTCCCAGATGAAGTAGGTCCTTGAAGGCTGTCAGGGCATTCTGAACAGCTAGCATCTCTTTTTGATTGATATGTAGATGCATTTGGGCTGAGGACCATGTGCCCTGAATGCATCTTCCTGCCATGTGGGCCCCCCAGGCATAATCTGATGCATCCGTTGCTAGTATCTGCCTGGCTGGGGGTAATGTGAATGGTTGTCCCTTGTTTTGGTGACAAGCCTTTGCCCACCATCGAAACTCCTGTTGTAGGCAGGGAATGAGAGTAATCATTGTTTCTAGGTTGTGGCAATGTTGAGTCCAAACACTTTTTCAGTACCATTTAAGTTTCCTCATATGGAATTAGTAGGATGCAGGATGCCATGAAGCCCAAAGCCTGCAAAATTTTTCTTGCAGATAACTGGGCCTTTGTTGCCAACATTTTGTAATAGGTAGTCAGTTGCCTTTGTTTGTCTGGCGTGAGATAAGCCATCTGGGCAGTTGTATTTAAGCTTGCACCCAGGAATATTATCTCTTGAGTGGGTACTAGTTTTGATTTCTTTTCGTTGACTGTGTACCCTAGGCATGTTAGAAGTCTTTTCACAAATGCCAGATGCTGTAGAAGAATGTCCTTGTTCTCTGCTTGAATTAGACAGTCGTCCAAGTAGGGATATATTTGTATTCCTCTTTGTCTGCAGAATGCAATTACTGGTGCCAGGCACTTTGTAAAGACCCTGGGCGCAGTAGATAAGCCAAAGAGCAGTACAGAGAATTGGTAATGCATTGAGCCAGCCTTGAATCTGAGGTATCTTCTGCATAACTGTCTGATTGGGACATGCAGGTATGCCTCTTTTAGGTCTAGAGTCACCAGCCAAGCGTTCTTGCCCAGCATGGGCAGAAGCTGCTGCAAAGTCATCATCTTGAACTTTGGTATATCCAGGAATGTGTTCAGAATAGATAGGTCCAGTACTGGTCTCCAGGTCTTGTAATTTCTGGGTACCAGGAACAGTCTTGAGTAAAATCCTTGTCCCTGCTCTTGCTCTGGTACTTGTTGAATGGCCCCCATGTCCCAGAGGGATGAGACTTGTTTTTGTGCCTCTGCCCATTGATTTTTTTGGCATATCTGGCCAGCCGTTTGCCTTTGGCAGGGTATGAAAATGGAACTTGTACCCTTGTGACACGATATTTAGAACCCACTTGTCCTGGGTTATAATGTGCCAATTTTGAGAAAAAGGTGCTAATTTTCCCCCTAAGGGTGCTGCCAGGAGATAAGTGCTTGGTGCAGGCAGGGGGAAGTCATTGGGATTGTTTCCTGTATGGTTGTGATTTGTCTTCTCTAACTTTGGAGGTAGAAGCACCCCACTGCTTTGACCCGTTGGAACCTTGCGCCTGGGATCTGCCTCTAGGGCATCTGGATCTGCCCCTTTGAGGTCTGTCTGACACTGGAAAGGACCAATTCTTTGTAGGCCAGTGTCTACTAAACCTAGGTGGCTGTACTTGTAAAAAATCTTTGACAGTTTGCATAGATTTAGCTTTGTCCTCTACTTTCTTTAACACCTCCTCTGCCTTAACACCAAATAAAGTATCATGCTGTAAACGTGCATCTAATAATTTAACTTTGACATGATAAGGCAGAATGTTAAGTTGTCAATCTCGCCTTCATTCTTGCTGGATGGGTTCCGGAGCCGATCCTCGGCTCCGACTCGGCACTTGCTAAGCTCGAGAGCTAATTTTACCAGCTCGAGGCAACCCTATATCCCATGATGCAAGGCGGAGATTACTCAGATCTCGTTTGCCGCTTCGCTAACGAGGTGCCTTCTTTAACCAGCTCTAGGTAAGTGAACTTTTTAGAGACTTTTTGTCTACCCCCTTTAACTTTATATATAAAAATATTATATTTTGTTAATTACCGACTCACTTTAACCCTATTCCTGTCAGTGTTCCCTTCTTTTTGAGTAAATATTCCCTTGCCCCTAGTTAGGCCTTAGGCCTTCCCCTCCCTATATTTTTCCTGTCAGGGATTTTTTGTGTGTGACTGTCTGTTATCCCTGTTTAATTTAATTTAATTTAATTTGCTGGACTGAGTGTTTTTGTGTGTGAGTGTGTTACTGGTGTTTCATCGACACAGTTATGTCGAAGGACACTAAGGTCTCAGGCTTCAAGAAGTGTGACTCGTGCTGTCAGAAGATGTCTCTGACAGACGGTCACACTTCTTGTGTTTATTGCCTGGGACCTTCGCACCTGCAGGACTCTTGTGCTATTTGTCATGCTTTCAGCCCAAGAGTCCTGCAGGAACGAAAAAATAAGCTCATATTAAGGGGCTTATTACAGCCCGAGAGCTCCCCGACTAAGTCGGCGCCGGGGAAGCCCTCAAAACCTGTTAAGCCTTCGGCTCAGGCTTCCAAGCCGTTGGCTTCAGGTTCTTCCTCACCAGGCTCGAGATCAGCTCCGGCTGGAGCCAATCTTTCCATACCAGTCTCAGTATCGGCTCCATCCGGCGCCGATACTGTCAAATCCAGACACTCAGTGTCGGCTCCGGCTGGAGCCGACGTATCTTCGGCTCCGATGGCTCCATTGATCTCAAAAAAGAGATCTCAATCCCCTTCAGTGGAATCTATTCATTCGGCTCCGAGATCACCCTTGCTCTCGGAGCGGAGCCATCGGAGCCGATCTTCTCGGTCATCCAGGCTATCTGATCACGACACTGAGAGAGTGGTGAGTAGTCTATTAAAGTCTCAGGCATTGGCCCAAATACTCCATAGCCCATCTCAACAGACGGTAGCTATATCACATCCACCGAACATTCCTCCTTCGACTCTCTTACAGAGCTCTGAGCCGGAGCTCCTCGGAACCAATACCGTTGTGACTTCGGAGCCGATACCACCCCTTTCGGCTCCTTCGTCCTCGGCTCCGATTTCCTCCTTGAGACCTTCATTGGAGGGATCCGGGTGTCTAGTCTCTCTCACTGGCTCTGAGGGGGCGAGTGGCATCGGACCCTTGTCCGACCCCGTTCCCCCACTCGGAGCTTCGGCGTTGGTGAGCTCGGCCCCAACATCTGCCTCGGAGCCTTCCCTCTCGGTGAGGCCTGGGGTTCCTATCTCTTCGGTGCGGGAACTTTCTGGTCTCTCTGACGGGGGAGCCTTCGAGGTGATGAGGAGTGTACTAGCCCCTGGGCTTAGTCAACGGACAGTTCCATCAGCTCCTCCCACTACAGTGCCTGCTGACGTCTCTTCCCACTCTCTTGCTCCTGGACCCAGAGATCCAACGCCACAGGTTTCCCCATTGGGAATATTTTCCTCTTCCGAGGCTTCTCCTGATCCATCAGGAGAACCCCCCCCCCGTAAGAGGACATGTAAGAGGAAACATTTAGACTCCCCTGAGTCTACTACATCAGATACTGACTTGGATGAGTCGGAGGGATCCCCAAGGTCCTCCTCTGAGGATGTCTCATTTTCAGACATCCTTGAAATCCTTAAACAGAGGGGGAACTGGCCCTCCCTTAATCCTTCCGAAGACGAGTCAGTATACCTGGAGGCGTTCGGATCTCATCCCTCCACCTCCTGGGTGTCTCCGCCTTTCGACCCTCTCATGGAGGTAGTGGCTCGGAAGGCGTGGATGGCTCCAGATTCGGTGGAACCTATCCCCAGGAGACCTTCAAAATTTATTACTGCCCCACAAGACAGACAATATTTAACAAAGGGTGTCCCAGTTGATGCCATGGTGGTGGCTGCTGCCACCAAGAAGGAATTAGCTGATCCTTCAGTACCTGTCCATCCTCCTAATAAGGATTCTAGGACTATGGACAGGTACGGTAAGCGGATTTTTTCTTCAGCGACTTTTGCCATGAGATCGCTGAACTACTTATGCCACTTCACCCGCCTTCAAAGAGATGTTCTTAAAGAGTTGGGAGAAGTTTTACAGGATCCGTCAGCTGCTGGGTCTCAGGATAAGATTAGCTCACAGCTAGGAATCCTTAACTCCATTGCTAACTCCTCCATGCGGCTCATTTCTTATGCAGCCGATGGAGCGAGTAGGGCCGCAGGCACAGGAGTGGCTTTAAGGCATCAGTCCTAGATGCGGCTTTGTAATTTTGCAGACCCCTTCAAGGCGTCTTTCACAAACTCCCCTTTTGATGGCTCGACCTTGTTCGGTCCTCAAGTGAAAGACACTTTGACTAGATGCGAACAAGATGGAAAGACTCTTTCTGCCGTAGGAGTCCGCTTCTCCACCCCTTCTAGACCTTACCCCAAAGGACAGAAGGGAGGGAAAATGTGGTTCCGCAAATCTCAAGGAGTCACGCCTGACGCACAAAGTCAGTTTACCCCCAGAGGCAGAGGGGGTAACAATAATAGACGCCCTAGGGGCAGAGGTGGTCCGCAGAATCAGGGTAGCAGAGAGCCTCTTTCTGACAAACCCTTCCAGCATCCCTGAGATGTTGCCCGATTGTCCGCCTTCGGAGGCAGTCGGGGGAAAATTATCGCTGTACCCAATAGCCTGGCTTTCCCTTTCTCAAGACAAATGGGTACAGTCAATTATATCCGAGGGTTACAAAATTCCCTTTATTCAAACCCCAATTCAACAAAAGGGAACCCTTCCAGACGTTCCACCTGGTCTAAGGGAACTAGCATTACTAGAAATATCAAAACTGCTAGTAAAAAGAGCCATCCAGCCAGTCCCAGCGGACCAAATAGGATCCGGAATCTACTCAAGGTTCTTTTTAGTTCCAAAAAAGACAGGGGGCTGGAGACCAATATTAGATCTGAGCAAACTCAACAAGTTTTTAAAGAAATCAAGATTCCGGATGGTCACGCTTCAGTCCATTCTGCCCTTTCTGGGCAAGGACAATTGGATGTGCTCGATAGTACGCATCCTGAAGATCTATCACATAAAAATTCACAGACGCTCCAGAAGATTTCTCCGCTTTCGGCTGGGGACCAGTCACTTCCAATTCAGAGCCCTGCCCTTTGGACTCACTACAGCCCCCAGAGTGTTCACCAAATGCATGGCAGTGGTGACGGCTCACCTGAGACGTCAAGGATTCCAGGTGTTTCCATATCTAGACGACTGGCTTCTCACTGCCACCACCAGGCGTCAGCTTCTCCAAGCCAGAAATTACACCATTTACACTTGCAGAGGGCTAGGAATTTCTGTAAATTTTGAAAAATCTGCCTTGTCGCCTTGTCAAAATATTACTTTTATAGGCGCAAAGTTGGACACCGTACAACTTCCAGCAAGGTTGACAGACCAAAGGATCTTGGACATTCAAAGACACGTCCAAGTGATTCTATTCAGCAACAAAATTCAGGCCAGATTTGCTCTGAAAGTACTGGGTCTTATGGTGGCCGCCATAACACTTCCTCCCCTCGCCCGCTTTTACATGCGGCTTCTACAATGGATGCTATTCACCCAATGGTCTTTTCAACAACTTCCCATGCGTCACAAGATCATAGTAACTCCAACTTGCAAAAGACATCTGATTTGGTGGATATCATCCCCTCAAATCCATCAAGGCAGACCATTTGTTCCTCTTGCCCCAGTTGCCACGGTTACATCGGATGCCTCCCTGATCGGGTGGGGGGGCATTATCAGGGCAGAATGGTCCATGGCACTTGGCAACCTTTTGAGTACCATCTGCACATAAATGTTCTGGAGATGAGAGCAGTGCTTTTAATGTTGCAAGCCCTCAACGACTCCCTTCCCCTGGGTACTATTGCAGTCCAAACGGACAATATGTCCGTAGTGTGGTACATTAACAAACAGGGCGGAACCAAGTCCTATCCACTGTGTCAAGAGGCTCTCAGACTTTGGCAATCGGCAATCTCCTCTCACCGGTTTCTGATAGAAATGCACATCCCCGTGAAATCCAACATCATAGCGGACAGATTGAGCAGAGCTATTCTCATGCCTCACGAGTGGTCTCTCAAACAGTCAGTGACGGAAGAGATTTTTCAGAAGTGGGGCCTTCCTTTCTGCGACCTTTTCGCTACACCTCAAAACAGCAAATGCCCAGACTTCTTCTATCTCTTCCCCCTTCCAGGCCATCCCCCCAGAGACGCTCTAACCCAAGATTGGCCCCGGGGACTTCTTTATGCTTTTCCTCCTTTTCCGCTGATACCTCAGCTAATTCATAAAGCAACCGCCTTGAGAGCCAAGTTGATTCTCATTGCCCCTTATTGGCCTCGACAGATATGGTTTCCGTTCCTACATCATTACCTCTTGGTACAGCCATGGCATCTGGACCCGGTTCCAGATCTTCTGACCCACCAGTCGGGTCAACTGCACCAATCCATACCTTCTCTCAACCTCACTGCTTGGTTGCTCCACTTCCATCCTTAGCCAGGCTTCCTATGATTTCTAATCCTGTACGGGATATCATAGTAGCTTCCTAAAATCTTCTACCAGAAAGATCTACACTAGTAAATGGCGACGTTTCTCTTTCTGGGCAAAAGCTAGGAACATAGACCCCTATACTGCTCCAATTCATTCGGTATTGGACTTCCTAGCTGACATTTTAATTCAGGATCCTCTTCTTCCACAGTGAACGTTCAACTGGCAGCCATTTCAAATTTTCATATAGGCTTTTAGACCACAACATTATGTCACATAAACTTTGCAAGGCATTCCTTCGAGGTATCTTTTTATTGAAACCTCCAATTAGAGACCCCCCACCACAGTGGGATCTAAATTTAATTTTAACATCCTTGATTCTTCCCCCGTTCGAACCTGCAGCTGCCTGTTCTTTCAAATTGCTTTCTTGGAAGACACTTTTTCTAGTTGCCATTACATCTGCCAGGAGAGTATCTGAGCTTCATGCTCTCTGTGTTCGCCCTCCCTATCTAATATTCCACAAAGATAGGGTATCCCTAAGAACTAATCCGTCTTTCTTACCAAAGGTGGCATCTCAGACTAACCTAAATCAGTCCATTGATCTTCCAGTATTTTTCCCAAATTATTCTGATAGAGCTGAACAAAAGTTACATTATCTCGATGTTCACCGTCAGCTCAGATATTATCTGGATAAGACAAAAATTTTTAGGAAATCTGATCAACTTTTTCTATCCTATGCAGAGAACAGAAAAGGCCTTCCAGTTTCTAAGGTAACTTTATCTAGGTGGCTGTCTTCCGTGATCACTTACATTTATCAGCTCAGAGGCAAAGAGTTGGTTTCTAACCCAAAAGCCCATTCTACCAGAGCCCTAGCTACATCTACAGCTTTTCAAGCTAGACTTCCAATAGACACTATTTGTGCAGCAGCCACATGGGCCTCTCCTCATACCTTTGTTTCACATTACAAATTAGATTTGGTCTCCAGAGACGGAGCAAATTTTGGTTCCACCGTTCTCAAGAGTCTCTTCCATGGAGCCACCCAGGATAGAGGTGCTAGGGACGCGGTCTCATCCAGCAAGAATGAAGGCGAGATTGACAACTTAACATTTAGAAGTTATGTACCTACCATAACGTTCCATGTTAGTTGTCTTCTCTCGCCTGCTTTCTTGCGTCCCGCCCTCCTTCCCCCTAGCCTGGTCAGACCGAGAAGATTATACATCTTCTATTAAGAGGTTATTACCTTTTTCTAGCTGTTCAACTCCTAGTGTCACTAGATTATGTGGATCCTTTCTAAAGGGTTATAATGTTATTTAGTATTTCTTATTTCTTCCTCCTAAGTTGGAAGAAAATACTGCTATTTCTTTAGCTACCAAACGAGATCTGAGTAATCTCCGCCTTGCATCATGGGATATAGGGTTGCCTCGAGCTGGTAAAATTAACTCTCGAGCTTAGCAAGTGCCGAGTCAGAGCCGAGGATCGGCTCTGAACCCATCCAGCAAGAAAGAAGGCGAGAGAAGACAACTAACATGGAACGTTATGGTAGGTACATAACTTCTAATTTTGTTTCTTTAACTAAGCATGCCTCCTAATTACAGAACCCGTAACTGCGGCCCTGCAGGAGGCCTCCAAAGAATCAAAACCACATTGCAAAGTATGCTTTCCAACTTGTTCAGCTGCATGCAATAAATCCTGCATTTCCTTGTTTTTTGCACATTCAGAGTTTAATAACATTTTCTGTTTAAGCAATGCCATGATATGTTGCTGATATTTCAGCATATAAAACTGACAGTTTAAGGCCCTTATAGCCAAGGTAACAGATGTGTAAACCTTTTTTCCCCATCTATCCAGTGCCCTAGAATCTCTGTCAGAGGGGGTAGGGTTTTTTGCAGTGGAATCCTTAACTCCTTTGGGACCCTGTGAAATAGTTTCTGGGTCTGCAGCAGGGTTTTTAAAAAGGAATTTATGAGAGTCAAGAACCCTGTAATATCTGTCAGGCTTAACAGGAGCTGGAGGTAAAGAGTCAGGGGTAAGACTGGACTCCGAAAACACATCATCTACAATATCTAACACAGGTGGGATGGCTAATGGCCTGTGTTGAGGTAGTAAAAGGAAATCCCTAAGCCTCTTTTTAGATTTTGAAAAATCTTGGCTCTCCCAGTGAAAATGCTTCCTCATGGTATGCAAGGTTTTCCCAAAAGAATAGTCCTCTGGAGGAGAATCTGAAGATTCTTCAGCATCAGAATCCTCATTGGGGGGAAGAGAATATTCCTGGTCAGAAGAGGAATCAGAAGAAATAGAGACCTGATCTGAAGATTCATAGTCAGTCTCTTGCCTAGGCCTCTTATCAGGAGGGGGATGGGAACCTCTGATCAAAGCAATTAAGTCTTCGGCCATTTTGAGCATCTGTTTTTTGGGCATAGAGGCCTGTCCACGTGGCTCTTGAGTTTGTTTCTTTTCTTTAGAAGGTGCTTTAGTCTTTGCTTTTGAAGCTGAGGTTGGCTTAATGTAAAGATGTTTAGGTTTGAATACACCCTCAGAAGCTGGTGCCTGCTCAGTGGCTCCGGACCCATCTGAAGGAAAAGTATCCGAGACTGCAATACCTTGAGTTTCCAGCGGCATGGCCGACTCCATGTGGGTGTTGGTAGCGGGCTGCGACTCTAAAGTAGCAGGCGTCAGGGGCTGCGAAAGTGCCTCACTGAGAACCTGTGACTGGCTTAGGAGAAGCTTCGTCGTCGGTTTTGGGCCTTGGTTGTCTATCTCTCTCCTTTTCTTTGCGTTTTTTGTGAACTCCGGTAGTCGGATGGCTATCCAACAACATTTCTGGATAATTAAACCAGCGTCCAAAATAGTTTAAAGCGAAATCATACCGACGCGTAATAGTGCGTTGGTTAAATCTAGCACAAAACCGACAACCAGCAACGTTGTGATCAGGGCCTAGGCAAGGAATACAGTAAGAATGAAAGTCCTTATGAGGTATTTGCCTTCCACAAGAAATACAGTTATTGACTTTTTCTGACATCGGTCTGGAGCAAGAAAAAGTTTCCCCAATGGGGTACTTAGCTTTATTGAAGACTTCGGATCTGAAACATGGACACGAAAATCTCAAGAGTCGGCCGACCGGCACTTGCGAACTGCTTCTGTTTCAGGCACCGCGCGGCAAGAAAGACTAAAGAAAATGGTGTCGGCCGCATCTTTTATACCCCTGACGACCTGATGTCAGGGAAGGGGTGACGACAGCAGCCGACGCAGGACCCAGGACGAATCCTGATCAGAAGAATCAGAAGGAAAATCAATTCTAGGTCTTTTAGAGGGAGAAGAGTGGCTTTCACCTAATTAAAGCAATAAGGTCTTCAGTCATTCTTATCATTTGTTTTTTAGGCATATGGGCCTGAACATGCGGTTTGGATGTCGGTTTTCTAGGCGTGGGTCGAGTTTTAGGCCTTGAATAAGAAGATGGCATCAGTTTGAAATGCAAGTCCGTAGGCCTGAATACACCCTCAGAAGCCGGTGCCTGCACAGTGGCTCCGGACCCATCCAAGGTAGAGACATCCACAGGTTCCATAGTTGAAGAAGCATCTCGCAGCATACCGGACTCCGAATGGGTCTCAGTAGAGGCCTGCGAATCTGAAGTAGCGGGTATTAAGGGCTGTGAAAGCATCTCACTGAGTACCGGCGAACTGGCGACGAGCTTAATGGAAGCGTCGTTGGCAGCCTTGGACCTATGCGGTCTGTCTCTGTCTTTATCTTTACGTTTTTTCGGAATGTCGGTAGTCGGATGGCTTATCGAAGCCATTTCTGGATAATTAAACTAAGTACCAAAATAGTTTGCTTCAAAAATGGACCGACAACGAATACTTCGAAGACTGAATAAGGCACAAAATAGACAGAGAGGGATGTCATGGTCTGGGCAATGAATGCAGTACGAATGAAAATCTTTATGAGGTATTTGCTTTCCACAGGTAATACAATTGTTAACTTTTACTGACATCAGTTTAGAGCAAGAAAAAGGATCCCCAATGGGGTACTTAGCTTTTTTGAAGACTTTGGTTCTGAAACTCGAAAACAAAAATTTCAGGAGTCGGACGACCGGCACTTGCGAACTGCTTCTGCTTCGGGCACTGCGCGGCAAGAAAGACTGATGTAATGGTGTCAGCTGCATGCTATATACCCCTGACTACCTGACGTCATGGAAGAAGAGACAGCATCCGACGCAGGACCCAAGACTGATATTCAGGCTGGCTGAGGGCTACCTGAAGGCAGATAACCCAAATGTAATGACTGCAACAGTAAAACACGAAGAACATCAATGAAATCAAAGATAAAAGTGCAATTAATAAGGCTGTTTCAAAGAGTTGGACGGTTGAGGTTATGCAATAAAATAAAGAGCTGAGTAATTTGGAAGCTCTTTAGATACAGACATACTGCTCTTCTGAGTTGAGATGAGTCAGATGAGGTGATTTAGACATTTGGTGATGATTATTTTCAGGCACTGCCCATGGCAGACTTGCCAGGAAGAGGGGCAGACCCAGTACATGCTGGAGAGAATACATTGCTCAGTTTGTCTGGGAAAATCTGGGGCTCTTGCAGGATAATCTGGGCAGTGTTGATGGGGAAAAGTCTTGCCTAACCTGCACAACCTGCTACCATCATGGAACTCACCAAGGCAAGCACTTGAAAATGGAAGGATAAATTTACAATTCCTTTTTTCTATATGTTTAGTAACTGTACAGTTGTTTAATAGGAGTAAACTATGATGGGTGGGTATGGTGTATGGTAGTGTTTGCTCATGGTGAGATAGTGTCTGGTTATTAGGGCAAAGCCCAACTGATCAAGTCACACATGTATAAGTACATCCCACCATAACATGCAACCCTGCTGAGAATATATGCAGCCGCACACCGTATGTTCCCCCTGAACTCATATCTTTTCAACTGCAGCTTAGTACTTGAGCTTGAAACAGAATTTATTTATCAATAAATAGTTTTTGGTAAACCACAAATTATGTCAAAACATGAAATGATCTCAAAATGGCTCACAGAAATAATGTATTAAGCATATTTCTTAGTAAGCTAGTCTGTACCTACCTCCCATTACTTTCAAAGCTAATTGTGTTTGCCTACCTACCTCCCATTGTTTATGTAGCTCAAATCATCTACATGCTCGGTCAGTAAAGGTCTCACACAGGAAAGTAGAGAATGCATACTTGGAATGAAACACAAAAATACAGTCTATGTCTTTCAAATTGAACAAGGTAATACATACCTCTTTCAGTCCTATGGCATACGTCTGTGGATTGCAGTTTTCTCGTAAGTTGTAATGCTTATATAACTGTTTGGCTAGATGACCATGACAGCCCTCTCCAAATATTGTTATTTTGGCATGAAGCTCCATTCCTCTTTCAAACGTATCCTACAAGCACAAATATGTAATGGAAATGTAATTATTTTTATCAGTACAATTAATAAAGCAATGTGATCACATACAAATAAAAATGCATTTATACGTATTTTAACTTTTTTGGGGGTCCCTGGCCACACCTGACCAATGGCTTACTAGCCGACTGTTCTCGGTTTCCACTTCCATGTCCAGTGTGACGTCCCCACTCTGGGCCAGTAATCAAGGAGCATGAATCTTCACAACTGACACTGGAGAGGGCCGTTCAGCTGGAACAAAAATCGATACACACAATATTTCTGGATGCACCTCATTTCCCTTAAGAGTACACAGGGAACACACTCAGTCCAGGGTTTGGGTTTCCCTATCTCTCTGTCCAGGCCCCAATAAAACTCCCCACCGGAACACCTGTAGAGTTGAGCCCTCAGCACAGTGTCCAAGCCAAGTCCTCCATCACTCTCTCTGTAAAACCAATGGGATTTGCACGCGAGCACAACACACACACACACACACACACACACACACCTGAGAAAGGCTGGCACAGATATACTAGCTATGCCCCTCTGCCCAGACTATAAGGTAGTTACTGCCACCAGACATTCCAAAGCCAGCTACTCTAAGGCTCTTACAAGGGTACTGAATTATACCAAGTAAAATTAATATCAGTACAAATAGTAGTGTTTTGAACAATGTAGTAAGGCTTTCAGGAGTGGCCACAATGTCAGCAAATGGATATGAGTACTCACAAAGATTAAACTATTCTCAAAAGGACCAGCTAGAATGAAAAGTTTAAATATATTTAATAATAAATAAAAGAATGTGAAAATACTAAATATCTATTTATAATAAACACCAGAGTTTCATTCACAGGAAATATTAAAATAACAAAGATGAATAGAGTCATACTGATACAGAAAAACAGTACTTAAATAATCTCACTATATTTTCCTGACTGATCTAATGAATTGCTATTCCCTGGCCACTTACTAGAGCAAACAAGACACAGTAGGTGAGGGGGCCTTCTTTGTCAGGTTCCAAAAACAGAGTGCTCTAAGACTTCAGTCTCATCTAGTACTAAAACATCATTTTTGTGATGGATTACAGAATGACATCACATACATCTGGTCATCTGACTTCTGGCTCTCATACTATCCCCATTCCTAGCAAATGACCCAAAATCTTGCACATATGTATTACCATACAAACAAACCGAGCTTTGCTAAGATCTGTTGCAGCTTCTGGAAGTCATAAAACAATACAACACTTCCATTCTTCCTACAGTAGCTAATAAACCACTCTCTGGCACAGACATTTTGTCTCTGGCTGCAGTCAGGAATGTAAGGTACAATCTTTATGGTTTAAATTAAGTAATTTATTTTCTTGCTAGTTTTCAAAGTTAGTTGGTAGGAGATTAACCTCTTCTCTTCCAGTATCCTTAGTTAAAACACATACATTTAAGCAGGCACAATACAGTCAGGACCCACTGTTGGTACATTTTTAACCCAAGCAGCTTTACAAATATACTTTTCAAGATAAGCATCTGTACAAATCTGTTTGATACACAAATGACATACAATTCCTTACAAAATTCCAGCTAGCTGTGCTGGAATATATTACACATCAATTGTCCTACTTCTCCTGGCATAGCTGGCAATATCTCAAGTTGTCACATCTAGTACTATGAACAAGAACTACAGAAAATTCACCAGGGATAGCAGAATAAAATCAAAAGCTTTTAATTCATCACACTAGCCAAAATGCTTTCATTTACTGCTTCATCAGGTGGACAGGGGCTATGAAGCCATGCCCACCTTGGCCCTGAGCACTCACACCTCCTCTGCCCTCATGCATGCCCAGCCCAAGTGATCCTCTAAGCCCTGAACTCCTCAATGAGGAATCTACTCAACATTCTCCCTACACTAGGATAGGTACTCCCATCTTCCCCTGCCTGTGCTGTCAAACAACTAAGCTGCTAACTGAACTCCGATTGCTTGTACATATGTTTCATTTGTTTTACACTTCAACAAAAGCATTACTATCTATTACATGTCAAACATTTCCTGAGAGGTGCTAGGTAGATAAAATAATGCTGAAATTAGTTAAAACTTCATTTTTTAAGGCAATATGCCCATTTTGGTGAACAAATAATGAATCATAAAACAGTTTGAAAAAGACTAAAAGGAAAAGTTTTGCAGCATGGCCAATATTGTAAAAATAGATTAAAAAGGGTCTATATTAATCAAAAGATATATTCCGCAAATACATCTTCATCGATCACCAGCCACCAAAATTCACTTCAGTGAACCGCAGAATTTTTCCCACAGTTAGGAAACTCTTGGCCATCACCTCAGCTTTGCCCTTTTCCCCACTGTAGTGCAAACTCGGGAGTTGGTATATATAGTTGGGGAGGTGTTGGAGGCAAAGCCCCCCACTTTGGTGGATTTGATTGTGTGTTGTGTGTCCTGGATGGTTGGTGGGAGAGTGTTTCCGAACCATGGGAAAAATTCTGCAGTTCGCTGAAGTGAATTTCGGAAGCTGGTGATAGATGAAGACGTATTCGCGGAATATGTCTTTCGATAAATTAATATAGACCCACTAAAAGATTACCATCTTCAACACGGAAGTCACCATTCCACAAGGCAGTATCCAACTGAAGGGGTTTAGGACAGGAAGAAACCTTTCAATTTTTATGGTGACCAAGTGATCATCCCTTTAAGAGGAAAAAATGTGTCTGAGCAACAAGCTACTGAAACAAAAGTGCCCCACAAGGATGGGTGGCATTGGTATGGCATCATTTCACATAATTCTTTCATTCAGCTGTAGAAGCTGCACTATACCATGCTGAATATACATGTTGTGAACAGAATACATTGCTATAACTTTAAATTTAAAGTTGCACTTGTCAACGTCAGGAAATATTGAACTGTTGGCTCATAGAATCTTAAATTTATGTGTGAGTTGTGTTTGTATGGAGGGAAATTGGGTTTGTTTTAATGCTGACGTTTTTGGAAATAATTACAACTTCAGCATTAGATGCAGGAGTTTGTGTATGAGTGCCTAACAGGTCAATGTTAGATTTAGGGCTAGGGAAAGAGATAGACTTAATGTTTTGTGTGCATTTGTTATGGGATGTGAGTGTGCATGAGTGTTTCTGCTTTATGGTTAGAATAAGGGCTAGATATGTTGGCAGTCTGAATGTTTTGTGCGAGTGATGTTATGTATGTAGTGTGTGAATGTCTGTGTGTGTCTGAGAGTATCTTGTGTAGGGGTACTGCTAGGGAAAAGGGTTTTCAGTAAGAGGTACAGTTACGTTAGCACATAAGACCAAGATGGTACAGGGTGGGTGAAGCCCCAGTGTACATTCTTAGTCATGTGTGCTAACCTTTATCCTGTTGCTGTTGCACCTAAAACCAACCTTACACATTACCTTACTAAAAAAATCCTAACAGTACAACCACTGAGACAAATTATGCCTGAAGGGTTTGTTAGTTTTTTTTTTGAGTGATCATAAAAAGACAGAGTATTTGTTTTGTTTTTGTGATCTGCTAAGCTTTGCACTTTTTATTGTTTGTGAATTTTGATGTGCAGAAAAGTACAGTTTTGTACCTACCATAAATGTAGATGTTCGAGTGTACACCCTGCTGCAGTCATCACACCTGGGTTATCCTGTCGTCAGGCGGTCCCGCAGTCAGCCGGAATTCCAAAGTCTTGGTCCGGCGTTGGTTGCTGTCGCTTCTTCCCTGACATCAGTGCGCCAGGGGTATATATAGTGCATCCAACGCCATTTTCTTCAGTTTTTCTTGCCCCAGATGTCAGGTGCCCCCAAAAAGGTGGTAAGTAATTAGTACCAAATTAAGTAATTTTTGCACAAACACAAAATCCCTCCAGCTATAAGCAAATACATCAGGAAGGTATTGTAGAGATTTAGCCAGTTAGATCAGAGGGGATGGAGGGAGGGTAACCTAGACTGCAGCAGGGTGTACACTCGAACATCTACATTTATGGTAGGTACAAAACTGTACTATGTTCATCGTGTTACCCTGCTGTAGTCATCACACTTGGGTAGAATCCCAAAGCTAAGGATGGGTGGAGGAGTTATAGAGGGTTAGAGGAGGCTAGAAGGCCCTGCAGAACTGCAGTGGCGAAGCCAGCTGTAGTCTTAGAGTAAAGTGGTAAGTTATAGTGTTTGGTAAAGGTGTGTACTGAACTCCAAGTTGCAGCTTCCAAAATCTCCTTGGTTGGAACCCCCCTGAGGAAGGCTGTAGATGTAGCTGTTGCCCTGGTAGAGCGGGGCCTAATGGTAGCAGGAACTGGTTTTCCATGATGGGAATAGCAAAAACGATTGCAATGTCCTATCCATTTGGAAATGGTTTGTTTTGATATAGCCTTCCCTTGTGAAGCTGTAGCATAGGATACAAAGAGCTGGTCAGATTTTCTGAAAGCCTTAGTTTTATCCAAGTAGTAACAAAGTTGCCTGTGAATGTCCAAGGAATGCAGGAGTCTTTCTCCTTTGTTCTGTGGATTTGGGAAGAAGGTGGGTAAGTGGATGGTTTGATTTAAAGCCACACTGGAAACCACCTTAGGCATGAAGGAAGGATTAGTTCGTAGAGAAACTCTGTCTTGATGGAAAATGAGGAAAGGTTCCACTGCCATTAGTGCCTGCAGCTCTGAGACTCTTCTAGCTGAAGTTATTGTTAGCAGCAGGGCAGTCTTCCATGACAGAAACTGTAGATCTGCAGAGAAAGCTGGTTCAAAGGGAGGTAGCGTAAGTTTTTCCAGAACAAAATTGAGGTCCCATGTTGGCGTAGGTGCTCTCCTGGGGGGACTAATGTTTTTTGCCCCTCTGAGGAACTGCCTTAGAAGTGGATGCAAAAATAAGGGTGGATCCGTGTTGTAGTGGGCTGAAATAGCTGATGCATGAATTTTAATGGAAGAAAAAGAAAGTCCTTTGTGCAACATCTCAGTTAAATACTGTAGAATCTGAGGCATGTGAGGCTGAAGTGTGTTTTGGCCTTTAGCTTGGTTCCAGGCGCAAAACCTTTTCCATTAGTCCGAATAGGCCTTCCTGGTGCTGGGCCTCCTAGCTTCCAGGATAACATCCATAACTGCTTGGGAAAGAGGAGCTGGCTGGATGCTTAGATGATTTGCCATGCAGCCAGATTTAAGGTTTTGAGCTGGCTGTGAAGAATCTGATTATTTTGCTGTGTGAGCAAATGGGCAATTTGTGGTAAAATCCAAGGTGGACCCTGGGCCATATTCCTCAATAGTGGGTACCAGTGCTGGTGTGGCCAGTCTGGGGCTATGAGTATCAGTCGTGGTCTCTCCTTTCTGACTTTCAGAAGCACCTTTGTGAGGAGAGGCAATGGAGGGAAGGCATACACTGTCAGGTTTTTCCAACTGAATGAGAGTGCGTCCACTTTCCAAGCTTGATGGTGAAGTGTCCTTGTACAAAGTTTTGTTAGTTGATAGTTTTGAGGACTGGCAAACAGGTCTATGTCTGGAAAGCCCCATTTCTGAGTTATCATTGCAGATACTTGTGGATCCAGTTTCCATTCGTGGGGATCCATGATGTTTCTGCTGAGGTTGTCTGCCAATGTGTTCTTTTTTCCTGGCAGGAATTCAGCTTGTAACTGAACTTGGTAAGTCAGAGCTGTGTTCCACAAGGTCATTGCTTGCCTGCATAGAGGGTAGGAGTGTGTACCCCCTTGTTTATGTACCACATCACTGTGGTGTTGTCCGTCCTTACTGTAAGTTGTCCTGGATGTAATAGATTCTTGAAGGCTGTCAGAGCATTCTGTACAGCTAGCATCTCTTTTTGATTGATGTGCAGATTCCTTTGATCTGCAGTCCATACGCCTTGAACGCACAGTCCTGCCATGTGTGCCCCCCAGGCGTAGTCTGATGCATCTGTTGTCATAGTTTGCTTGGCTGGGGGCAAGGCGAAAGGCTGACCCTTGTTGAGGTGACATGCCTATGACCACCATAGAAACTCCTGTTGTAGGCAGGGAATGAGAGATATCATTGTGTTCAAGCTGTGGCTGTGCTGAGACCATACGCTTTTTAGGTACCACTGTAATTTCCTCATATGCAGCTTTGCAAATGGTATTAGTAGTATGCAAGATGCCATGAAGCCCAAGGCCTGCAGAATTTTTCTTGCAGGTAGTTGGGTCTTTGTTGTCATTGTTTTGAAATATTGAGTCAGTTGTAGTTGTTTTTCTGGCATCAGATAAGCCTTCTGGGCCGTTGTATTCAAGCTGGCACCCAGGAATGTCATATTTTGTGAGGGTACTAGTTTTGATTTCTTTTCGTTTACTGTGTACCCAAGGCAACTTAGAAGATGTTTTACAAAAGCCAGATGTTGTAAGAGGATGTCCTTGCTTTCTGCTTGGATGAGGCAGTCGTCCGGGTATGGGTATATTTCAATTCCTCTTTGTCTGCAGTATGCAATTACTGGTGCCAGGCATTTTGTGAAGACCCTGGGCGCAGTAGATAAGCCAAAGGGCAGTGCAGAGAATTGGTAATGGGTTGAACCTGCAATGAAATGGAGGTATCTTCTGCAACTTTGTCTGATAGGGACACGCAGGTATGCCTCCTTGAGGTCCAACGTTACTAGCCATGCTTTCTTGCCCAACATGGGAAGAAGCTGCTGTAGTGTTAGCATCTTGAATTTGGGTACTTGTAAGAAGGTGTTTAGAATTGAAAGGTCCAGAATTGGTCTCCAGGCATTGTCTTTTCTGGGAACTAGAAAGAGTCTTGAGTAAAATCCTTGGCCTTGCTCTCGAGTAGGTACCAGCTGAATGGCTCTCATTTCCATGAGAGCTGTAATTTGTTTTTGTGCCTCTGCCCATTGATTTTGTGGCAGGTTTGGCATTCCTCTTTTCATTGGCAAGGTGTGAAAATGGAATATGTGTCCTCGTGAAATTATGTCTAGGACCCATTTGTCCTTTATGACAATGTGCCAGTTTGTCTGAAAAAAGTGCGAGTTTTCCTCCCAAGGGGGCTGCCAAGAGAGTGTTGCTTGGCCAGATGAGGTGCAAGTCATTGAGTTTGCCTTCTGGTAGTTTGGGACCTGTCTTCTCCTCCCTTCTGTGTTGCAGTGCCCCATTGTCGAGGTTTGTACTGGGCTTGTGGTTGTCCTCTGCCTCTTGGATGTCTGTATTTACCCCTCTGTGTGGTCTGTCAGTAGCTGGAAAGGACCAATTTCTTGTTGGCCAATTTCTGCTGAAGTGAGGGGGCTGTACCTGTAGAAAATCTTTGACTGTCTGCATAGATTTTGCCTTATCCTCCATTTTCTTTAAGACTTCTTCTGCTTTAACTCCAAAAAGAACATCCCGCTGTAAGGGAGCATCTAGAAGTTTTGCTTTAACATGATCAGGTAGAGTTTGTTCCTTACCAAGCATGCCTACGTATAACAGACCCCGTGACAGCTGCTCTGCAGGAAGCCCCCAAAGAATCAAACCCACATTGTAAAGTATGTTTGCCCACCTGTTCAGTTGCATGCAACAGATCCTGCATTTCTTTCAATTCAGACTGTTGAGGGAGTGTGCTCATTTTTTGTTTTAACTGAGACATTAGAAATTGCTGATATTTTAGCATGTGAAATTGGCAATTTAGTGCCCTCATAGCTAGAGTGGCTGAGGTGTAAACCTTTTTTCCCCACCTGTCTAGTGCTCTGGAGTCCCTTTTCAGAGGGTACAAGATTTTTTGCCATAGAAGCCTTAGCCCCTTTGGGACCCTGGGAGATGGTCTCTGGATCAGCAACAGGGCTTTTATAAAGGGATTTGTGGGAATCAGGTACTCTATAGTATCTGTCAGGTTTGGCTGGAGCAGGAGGCAGAGAATCAGGGTTCAAACTGGATTCTAAGTAAACATCATCCACAATGTCTAAAACTGGGGGAATGGCAAGTGGTCTGTGCTGGGGGAGTAAAATAAACTCTCTGAGTCTTTTCTTTTTGTCAGAGTAGTCCTGACCTTCCCAGTGAAAATGTTCCCTCATAGTGTGTAAAGTTTCCCCAAAGGAGTAGTCTTCTGGAGGAGAAGCTGAGGGAACAGAATCCTCAGCATCAGAATCTTCATAAGGGGAGAAGGAGTAATCTTGGTCCTCAGAGCAGCCTGAGGAAACAGACACTTGTTCAGAGGAGGCATAATCTTCCTCTTGTCTAGGCCTTTTGTCGGGAGGGGGGGTGGGAACCCCTGATTAAAGAGATCAAATCTTCAGCCATTTTGAGCATCTGTTTCTTAGGCATGGGGCCTTGAACTGGAGACTGAAGTGCAGTCTTTTTAGGTTTAATAGGAGTCTTAGGATACGTTTTTATGGTGAGCGTAGTCGGTCTGAAGACGCCTTCAGAAACCGAAGGTGTTTCTGCAGCACCAACATCTTTTTCAGCAGTGTCGTCAGTAGGGGCTAAACAAAATGGCTGCGTCGGCCTAGTACTCTCCGCCAAAAGATCCAAAGCGGTCTCGGGTTCCAGATCTGCGGTAGTCAGGGGCTGCGTCGGAGCCTCACTGAAGACCGGTGAACAGGAGACCGGACCAGCCGAGGCCTCGGAGTCTGGCTTGGGTCTAGGCTGCCTGTCCTTATCCTTGTGTTTTTTTGTGCACGCCGGTAGTCGGTTGCTCCGACGGCATAGTGTAGTTAAATTTTCTACTGAAGTAGTGTCGTGCGAAATCAAAGCGTCTTTTTATAGTACGCTTATTAAACCTAGCGCAAAAACGACAACCAGTGACGTCGTGGTCTGGGCCTAGGCAAGGTATGCAGTAAGAATGAAAATCCTTATGAGGTATTTGCTTCCCACAAGAAATACAATTGTTAACTTTTTCTGACATCGGTCTGAGGCAAGAAAAGTTTCCCCAATGGGGTACTTAGCTTTACTGAAGACTTCGGATCTGAAATTCGACTTCGAAAATCTCAGGAGTCGGCCGACCGGCACTTGCGAACTGCTTCTGCTTCGGGCACCACACGGCAAGAAATACTGAAGAAAATGGCGTCAGATGCACTATATATACCCCTGGCGCACTGACGTCAGGGAAGAAGCAACAGCAACCGACGCCGGACCAAGACTTTGGAATTCCGGCCGACTGCGGGACCGCCTGACGACAGGATAACCCAAGTGTGATGACTGCAGCAGGGTATCACGATGAACATTCAATGTTTCTGCACATTGATGTAAATGAGGACACTCTCTTGTGCATTACTGGCAATGCAAGGACTACTAGAATAAAATCATTAAGAGTGTCTGCCTAACCTCAGCTACATGATGGGGATATAGGAGGACGAATCAAAACCTTGTACTTGTTGGGCTCCCTAATCTATCAATAGACGTTATCTACAACAAGCAGCCAATAAGTATTCTTATGATCTAGAATAGATGGAAACAACTTTTCTTCAAAGAGGAGCTTAAGTATGTAAAGGCTACTTATATCATCACCGTACTGCACCTGACCCCAACAGGAACAAGGATGATATCCAGACTTCAGATCTCTCAGAGATGTTATGAGGCACAGTGAAGAAGGAATATGAAGGCAAGCTCCTATTCATTCCACCCTACGGGGAACATCTCCGACAATCACTTATAGCAGTTAAGACCGGCATGGACTTGTGAAGGTACTCTCCATTTATCTTCTTACTCCAAATTCCCAAAACTGCTGATACATGTATTTTCAGATAATAAGGCAAGAATGTTCAAAAAGACAAAGACTTTTTGTCCAAATTAAATGGCTCAATAAGTTAATGGTGCTGACATTTTGCAAAAGTGTTATTATAACTGACACCTTCAGGGTAACAAGACTTAAAAATACATCTCTCTCAGGGGAAGTATCCCCCCATACATCTACTGCCTTTTTGAGGTGGATCAAACATCCAAGCATGCACTGATTAACTGTGGAACCACTTGTGGACTCAGTTCCTCATAATCTCAACAGTCATGACAGCCTACGTTAGAGAAAGAGTATATAAGAGAACAACAAACACTGCAAGGATCAGCTCTGAGCCCTTTCTTATTTGCAATGGTGATGGACAGGTTGACAGACGAGATCAGACAGGAGTCCCCGTGGACTATGATGTTTGTAGATGACATTGTGATCTGTAGTGAGAGTAGGGAACAGGTGGAGGAGACCCTGGAGAGGTGGAGATATGCTCTAGAGAGAAGAGGAATGAAGGTCAGCAGGACTAAGACAGAATATATGTGTGTGAATGAGAGGGAGGATAGAGGAATGGTGAGGATGCAGGGAGTAGAGGTTGCGAAGGTGAATGAGTTAAGTACTAGGGATCAACAGTCCAGAGTAATAGTGAGTGTGGAAGAGAGGTGAAGAAGAGAGTACAGGCAGGATGGAGTGGGTGGAGAAGAGTGTCAGGAGTGATTTGTGACAGACGAGTACCAGTAAGAGTGAAAGGGAAGGTCTACAAGAGGGTAGTGAGACCAGCTACGTTATATGGGTTGGAGACAGTGGCATTGACAAAAAGGCAGGAGTCAGAGCTTGACGTGGAAGATGTTAAGATTTGCACTGGGTGTGACTAGGATGGACATGATCACGAATAAGTATATTAGAGGGTCAGCCCAGGTTGGAAGGTTTGGAGACAAAGCCAGAGAGGCAAGATTACATTGGTTTGGACATGTGCTGAGGAGGGATGCAGAGTACATTGGGAAAAAAGATGCTAAGGATGAAGCTGCTAGGTAACAGGAAAAGAGGGAGGCCTAAGATAAGGTTTATGGATGTGGTGAAAGAGGACATGCAGGTGGTTGGTGTGACAGAGCAAGATGCAGAGGACAGGAAGAAATGGAAACAGTTGATCTGCTGTGGCGACCCCTAACGGGAGCAGCCGGAAGAAGAAGAACAAACACTGCAAGTCTACGAAATAAACAAATGGGAAACTATGACATTTTATTGGCATACACTGGTCAGAAATATCAGTTAGGTTTAGCATCTTGCAAAAGGGACAACTATGAGGCCTACAAATTAAACATATGGATGGGACAAGAAAATTGAGACAGTACCAGTGAAATGGTCATTGGACTTAGTTCATAGGTAAATACTAGGCAATCAGTCAGCTGACTACTGCATGCCTAGTCAATAACTAGACAGTGACCAACAACAGCGAGAATTAAAACATGTAACTTGTGTCTGTGAAATGAACACCTTAACCATTATGCCAACCCCAACCCTAAGGATCACTAAAGATAATGAGTGGTATCCCTATTCTTCAGATTCTGTTATACACCAGCACATGATAAAGGATTCCTCATAACCCATCATGGCTAGTATTGCATACAGAAGTACGTGCCTCACACTTTGGAAGATGGTATAAGGAAAGGGGTAGTCACAGTATGGAAAGCCAGTGCAGGTGGCATCAGAATAGGGCATGCAAAGATTACAGATGATGGTGAAGTGCCTTCCAGATAATGCAAATCTTGCAGCTTAATCAAAAAGCTAGGTCTCAAGAATAGCATTTAACATGGCTTCTGGTTAAATGCACAGAATGCCTTAAGGGCAAAGCAGCTGCCATCAGTAGTAATAAAAACTGTCTCTCCAAGAAACTGCCTCAAAGCTGGAGTACTTATCTAAGCAGTCATTAGCTCAGACGCTACAACAGCAAGTGAAAATTATTCAGAAGCTATTGGAGAAGATAGACATTTCTAATGAAAATATAGCTAGAGAGTGAGATAAAATTAAACTGGAGTCTAAAAATAAGGTGGAAATAAAAGAAAGGGAGACATAGTTAAGAAGTAACAAAAATTATTTAGAGGGATTGACAAACGTTAAAGTAATGCAGAAGAGGGGGAATCTCACAGAACAAGAAGAGGAGCAAAATGCAGAATGCTAAACAGAATATAAGGGGATTACCTTCATAATATGCACAAGATTAGAAAAACTGCTGTTAACCAACTGTTTTTTGATAACTCTAGAGTACAAAAACTTTTAGCACAATGACTCGGGCAAAAGAAATTAGAAAGAGTTGTCCCCAAGCTTAGGGAACCTATAACAAGGAAGGCAACAAGAGATCCTGTAGAGCTATTACAAATATTTAGGAAATTCTATGAAAGTCTGTATAAAGCAGAGAAATATGGAAATCAAGAAAAGGTACAAATGGAAATGTTTATGGAAAAATTAAATATGCCGAAGTTGGAGGTAGATGAGGCTCAGTTACTAACAGTAAGGATAGGAGGAGATAAGATAAAAATGGTGATGTATAACAAATCTACAGGAACATCCCCAGGAATAGTATTCCTGTGGAAGTTTGGAAGCTAGGAGGGAAAAAAATTATAAAGATCTGGAAGGATTTGTTTAAGAATATCTTAAAAGGAGAAGTACCAACATCCGGGAAGAAAGTGGTGGCAGCTGTAATACCTAACGAGGGTAACGATCCATCAGATCCAGCTTCATACAAGCCCATTTAAATACTAAACTTTGATTATAAAGTGGTTATGTCTATAATGGCTAAAAGAATGGTAAACATGATGCCAAATCCAATAGATATTGATCAATGGTTTTGTGGAGGGGAGGCAAATATTTGACAACATTAACAAAACATTGATGATCCAGAGGGAAGCAGAATGTAAGAAAATACCACTGTAATTGGTGGGTCTTGATGCAAAGAAAGCATTAGACAAAATAAGCTGGGACTTTATGTGCAGGGCAATGGAAGCGTTTGTAATTCCTAATAAAATGATAAGGTTGCTTTGGAGAATATATGACAGATTGGAGGCAAAAATTAAAGTGGGCGCAGTCCTCTCTGATCATTTCTACTTGAGCAGAGAAACCAGGAAGGGGTGTCCTCTTTCCTCTTTGTTATTTGCATTATATTTAGAACCACTGGCAAACAAAATAAGGGACCTAGAAATTCAAGGATACAATTGATATGATAGTCAAGAAAAGCTGGCTCTATTTGCAGATGATATTATTTTATACCTGAAAAAAAAAAACAGAAAAAAGGACATTTTGGTGTTGTGGAACATTTTGAGACAGTTTCAAATCTTTTTGGGTACAAAATCAATGAAGCTAAAACAAAGATGATAGTGGTAAATTATGAACCCACACACAAACTGGTTCAGCAATATCAATATCTATGGGGACATGATATAATGAAGTATTTAGGAGAATGGATTATAAATGATTTCAGTGTGGCAGCTATGGATATGTAGGAAGAGATTAAACAAAAGATAATAGAAAAACTGAGAAATTGGAAGCTTTGTTAAATGGATATCGATGGGAAGATATAAGCAGTTAAAATGCTTTTAGTCCCTTTAGTGTTATACACAGGTCAGGAATATTTTTATCAACCAGAGGAGAAGCTATGGAAAGCAATTAATAAAGAGCTGAATTATTTTATCTGGGAGGGGAAGACATCAAGAGATAAGTGGGATAAGATGATTTTTCCAATAGAACAAGGCAGATTGGGATTACCTGATTTGAAGGGGGTATATTTCAGAGTTACAAAGTTAAGGCTCCCACACATAGCACAAGTAGAAACCTATCATTCAAAGTGGAAAGGGATGATGATGAAACATGGTGGAAGCTCAAGAGACAAGGAGAGACTGGGATTTTGGAGGCAGATATTTATGGAGTATAACAACAATCATACAAAATATTATATTCATAAAGTAGCAGAAAGTATTCTAATAATTAGGCCAACACAGGAATGGAGAAAGAAGATTCTGCCAATAGGGGTGACTGCAATTAGGGATACTGACAATAGGCAAGAGGGGGGCTGGAATTATTTTGGAGAAAACTGGCAAAGGAACCAAGATATTGGAAGCAAACAGCTAGAGCTGAAAGGTAATAGAATGGGAAGACGCCAAGAATTTATTTAGACTGCAGGTTAGAGATTGCCTTGCCTATCATGGATTGATATTAGAGTATAGGCAAAGAGAAAGAAGTAGGGGGTCCTAAATGAAAGACCAGCACTGGTGGAGTGTTTAGTAAAATCTAGAACAGAAGCTGCCGTTACGAATGAATAACTAGTACAGCACATAAAATATTGCATGACAACTATAAGAATCAATTACAGGAGGTTAGAAAGGATTGGGAAGAGAGATTGGATAAGCAATTCAGAAAGAAACAATGGGGATATATGCATGTCTCCCAAATAAGCAACAAAATCTAGAAGATTTAGTATTTTTGTTTGGAAATGTTTACATAGATATTTTTTTACCCAAAATTGACTCCAGAAAATTTTTCCTCAGGTAGACAGCAAATGTTGGAGGTATGATGAGGAAGAAAGAGTTAACTGGGAACATATTTTCTGGGACTGTAATAAGTTGGCAGACTTTAAAGATTCCCTGCAGATTACTCTGTCAGAGATACTGAGTGAGCAAATTGGTGTCACTAGGGAAATTATTTTTCTGAGCTATGACAAAGAATCGGAATTGCCTATACATAGTAAGGACTTGTTGAGTCTAATTATGGTGGCTGCCAAAAAGCAATTCCTAGAAAATGGAAATCATAAGCCAAGTGTACTAGCAGTAGTGAATATAGTAACAGAGATAAAGCAACTGGCATTGGGATTTTTAAAAAGAGTAGGAGCAAATTACATAGGAAAAATACAAACAGGAAAAATTCATACAGTGGAGGAATAAGGTTTAAAAGAATGTGTGACACTGTCAGCCCAGCTATCTGGAATTCTGTAAATAATTCTATGTCGTGAATATTGATATGATTTATACAGAACTGTATTTTATGTACTGAGCTTTAAGAATGTAACCACAACATACCCTGTTGAAACATAGAAGATTAACTTACAAAACTTCAAGAAAATAAGTTGAAATCAAGTGCTTTATGATGCGCTATAAAAGTTACTTTCAACGCAGCAAGCAGACACAATGTCTACAGCTAGAAGTTTTTCTACTGTCTGGAAAGAAAAGTAATTACAAGATTTAAAATGTAAAGTGTTTGATTGCTTTATGACTTCCTAGCAGCTACACAGTTCTAAGCAAACATCTGACAGATATGTATTTTTAACACAGAGATGTTTAAATTCTTAGTTTCTATTTTAGCCTGGGAACTGAAGTCAGATGACAAAGAATGATGTCACCCAAGCTAACCCAGCAGTAAAATGTGACATTAATTTAAGAACTCTCTCAGAGAGAGACTTGCATTTTGTATTTTGTCTTTGACCTGGAAACATGCATCATAATCACAATCATATGCACTTCTGCCTGCATGTTTTCTGTAAGTAACATTCAGGGCATAGTATCTCTCTTAGAGATAGATAGGAATATGTAAAAAATAGTTTAGATGTTACTGCTCTGCAATGTTGTTTTAAAATATTTCCTGTGATTTTGAACTCTGAAGTAACTGTGTCTGTGTATGGAGTATTGTCTTGTTCTTTTATTATTTATTATTAAATATATTTAAACCTTTTAATTGCGGCTGGTTTGTTTAGAGATATTTAAGCTCTAAAAGTACTTGCATATGTATTTGGTGACACTGTACAGGCCACTCCTAAATAGCCTTGCAAGTCTTGGTCAAAACTACCACTTGGATTTATAGTAACATTACACAGTAAGCTTGGACACCCTTAGCTAAGGGCCTTAAAGTAGCTGATAAAGAGATGGCTGGTGGCAGTGATAACTACCTTATAGTCTGGGCAAAAGGGGGCATAGCTAGTAAACCTGTGCCAGCCTTTCCCAGGTGAGTGTGTGTGTGTGTGTGTGTGTGTGTGTGTGTGTGTGTGTGTGTGTGTGTTTGGATATCAATCAAATCTCAAAGTGTGTCAGCTACTTGGGTAGGGTCACAAATCACTGGTTGGACAGAGTGGGTGCTGGAGGTCTTAGCTTGGCCACTCAGCTGAGATATCCACTCTATAGCTATGCCAGTGGAGAGTCTCTTACTGGGGATCTGGAGAAAGAGGAACAAACCAGCCCCAGACTGACTGTGATCTCTGTGTGCTCTTAAGAGAAATTGCACTTTACTGTGTATGTACTTGTCATCCTCCCATTGTGTACATCCCCTAGCTTTTGCCAGTGGAGAGGATTGAGGCTCCTTTATTACAGGGCCAGTGCATGAGTATCACATATTAACTGGTGGCAGTGGTGGGATATCCACATCACATATTAATTGGTTGACAGTGGTGAGATAGCCACATCACATATTAATTTGCTTGCAGTGGTGTGGATATTGAATCCTGTGTACAGTGGTCACTGAAGGTGTTTGTACTCTCAATCAGCCATGCAGTGAACATTCAGAGTTCACATCATGGTTGTTTTATTTTTTTGTTAGCTTAGTCAGGGAGAGCAGGCAAGCATGTCAGCAGAGGAGTATGGCAAGCTGGCAAGGAGCCAGTTGGCTGAGATGTGCCAGGCTAAAGGACTGGTGCATGCCAACCTGACTAAAGCAGAAATGATTGCAGCTTTAGTCACAGCCGCATCGCAGAATAGCAACCAGGAGGACAATCACACTGGCCTTGGAGATGTACAACTATCAGAAAATGGACAGCTCAAACTTTCGACAGAGGACTTAAGAATCCGTCTGGAGTTAAGAGACTTGAGCTGGAGGGCAAGCATTTGGAAACAGAAACAGCAGAGAGACTCAGACATCTAGAGACTGAGGAAAATGAGAAACTGCAATGTCTGAAGGCTGAGGAAAATGAGAAACTGAGATGCCTGGAAGCTGAGGAGAAGCTGAGGCAGAGGCAACATGAAAAGGAGATGTTGACTTTTCGCCAGATTTATGGAGGTAATGGGGAAAGGTGTAACCAAACCCCGGAAGCAACAAAGGTCAGTAAATTTCTTCCACAATTTACAGAGGGGGATAATTTTCATAGTTTCAGTCATATGTTTGAGAGGGTATGTAAACAGTATTATGTTGACCAAGGGCTCTGGATATGGTTCCTGACACCCTTACTCCATGGTAAAGCTGTAACTGTTAATTCTAAATTTTCTGACACCAATTGTTTAAATTATAATGTTGTAAAGAACTGTTTTTTTAGAATGTTTTTAAGTTAACACATGAGGCTTATAGGAAAAAGTTTTGTGAGCATAGATGCAAGGAAGATGAAAGTATGTGTGAATATGTTGCTGAACTAAGCACTTATTTTCATAGGTAGGTGAGTGGATGTCAGACTACCACTTCTGAAGGGCTGGCAGACCTTTTGGTGAGGGAACAAGCCCTTAGCACTTTCCCTGAGGACATGAGAATCTGGTTAGCTGATAAACAATGCAAAACTGCAGATCAGTTGGGGAAGAAGGAGACCTACACCTAGCAAGCAGGGCATCACTGCAGAGGAAAGGGGCACCCAGTGTTGCTCATGGGTCTAAGGGACCCCATGGTGGGCAGCCCAGACTGCCCCAACAGAGTCCGCCATTAGCAGGGGAAGCCACTAGTCCAGGTACATGCCCAGGACCAAGGGTTAAATGTTTTAAATGCAACCAGTGGGGGCATGTAGCATATAGATGCCCATGGAGGCAAGGCTGGGAGCAAAAGGTGGGAGAGCCAGTAAGTGAGAATGACAAAATGCCAACAGTAGCTTGTCTCGAGACAACAAGGGTAACAAAGCACCACAAGAGGTTATATCCTATCTTAGTGGAAGGGAAAGAGGCCACTGCTAAGAGAGACACAGCCTCTGACATAACCATTGTGAAGCCAGCAATGGTTACAGAGCATCACTACTTGCTTGGGCAGTCTATTCCAGTCAGACCTTTAGGAAAGACCCCATTCCAAATACCTTTGGCTAGGGTTCACCTTGACTGGGAGGTTGGAAAAGGAAGCAAGCAAGTAGGTGTGTTTGAGGATATCCCTGCAGATGTCCTGATGAGGAATGATTTTGATAATGCAGTACCCTGTGTGCATGCAGTTACATGCAGTCAGACTTGGAGACAAGCATGTGGGTCTGGTAGCCTGGGGGAGACCCAGACAGACTGCAGACCTGCAGCCAGGACTGGTGAGGTGGTTACTTCAAGGAGGGAGCTACCCTGTAGCAGTGAGACTGAAGGTGAGCCACAGCTGTTTGTGGGTACTCATGTTCCCTTGGACAGAGTGACTGCAAGGGCACAGCTGAGTAGTAGTACCCAGGCTGACAGTGTGGCACAGCTGGCAGAGGATACCAAACTTCCTTTGGAAGGGGAGCTTGGAATGGTTACAAAGACAGAGTTGAGACAGGCTCAGCTCTCAGACCCTACATAATAAGGCCTGAGGGAGGTAGCTAGTGAGGCACTCGATTCTCAAGGGAAGGGGGAATCTGTATACTGGGGCAAAGGGTTAGTGTATAAAGAGTGGACCCCTGAGGGAGGGCTAGAGGGTGACAGAATACAGCCATTGGTAGTTGCCTAGAAAGAAAAGCAATTACTAGGTTTAAAATGCAAAGTCTTTGATTGCTTTATGACTTCCTAGCAGCTACAAAGTTCTGAGCAAACATCTGAGTGATATGTATTTTTAACACAGAGATGTTCAAATTCTTAGTTTCTGTTTTAGCCTGGGAATTGAAGTCAGGTGACAAACAGTAAAGTCAGCCAAGCTAACCCAGCAGTAAAATGTGATATTAATTTAATAACTCTCTCAGAGAGAGAGAGAGAGAGAGAGAGAGAGAGACTTGCATTTTGTATTTTGTCTTTGACCTGGCAACATCCATCATCATTATCATCTGCACTTCTGCCTGAATGTTGTCTGTAAGTAAGATTCAGGGCATAGTATATTTCTTAGAGATAGATAGGAATACAGTAAAGATTAGTTGAGATGTTTTCTGTATTTATTTGAGACTGTCCTGCAATGTTGCTTTAAAATATTTCCTGTGATTTTGAACTCTGAAGTAACTGTGTCTGTGTACTGACTATTGATTGTTCTTTTATTATTTATTATTAAATATATTTAAATTAAACCTTTTAATTGTGGCTGGCTTGTTTAGAAATATTTAAGCTCTTACAGTACTTGCATATGTATTTGGTGACACTGTACAGGCCACTCCTATATAGCCTTGAAAGTCTTGGTCAAAACTACCATTTGGAATTATAGTAACATTACAAAGTAAGATTGGACACTCTTTTCGAAGGGCCTTAAAGTAGCCGATAAAAAGCTGTCTGGTGGCAGTGATAACTGCCTTATAGTCTGGGCAAAAGAGGGCATAGCTAGTAAACCTGTGCCAGCTTTTCCCAGGTGTGTGTGTTTGTATATCAATCATATCTCAAAGTGTGTGTGTGTGTGTGTGTGTGTGTGTGTGTGTGTGTGTGTGTGTGTGTGTGTGTGTGTGTGTGTGTGTGTGTGTGTCACCTACTTGGATCATAGGAAGTTACTAGGCTATTAGCCCTGAGGCCCTTATAAGCCTAGCCAAGAGTTTAGCCCACATTTAGACAAGTCAGCACCCAAGGCCCCTGTTCAGCAAGGACACAGGTGGAATCCCAGGGGTGTACTTTCTGGTTCCCATCCAGTTATCCAGGTTGCGCTTGAAAAGAGATAATGAGGTACTCTGCATGACGTTTAGAGGGAGTATATTCCACAGATGGGGGAGTCTCTGGGACACAAATCTGTCCCACCAACAAGTCCGATTGATGTCACAGACCAGGTTGAGGTTGCATGTGTGGGTTACTCAAGTGGAGCTGGACTTGCGGATATGGAGCAGTCCCATCAAGGTGTAGTCTGAAATTGCTTTGTATGCCAGACAGAAGTCATGTCTGAGGAGTCTGTATGAAACTGAGTAGAGGGACAGGGTTTTTAGCATTTCTGTGTAGGGAAGATATTTGAGGTCCTGGATTCTTCTGGTGAGGAACCTCTGTGGTCTCTCCAGCTGCTGCATGTGCTTTGCGAGGTACATGCCGAAGGGGGCATTGTGCTCAATAACTGGTCTTATAAGGGAAGAATGCATGGATGTTATGACCTCCTTTGTCTCTGGATGAGATATCCTTACTTATGAGGTGGGCCATGTAGAAAACTTTCCATTCAATGGAAGCATCATGATGGTCAAAAGTCAGACTGCTATCAACCTGGGTTCACAAATCCCTCACGAATGACTTTGTGCTTAGGACGTTATTACTAATGGGATAATATGTGGGGACGTCACTCTCCCCAAAGGGGATGATAATGCATTTTCTGGCATTCAGCTTGAGGCCATGTTTCTGGCACCAGTCATTTGTTTGGGTGAGAAACTCTTGGAGGATTTCCACATCCCTTGGGAAATTGATGACTGGCCCGCTTGTAGTCATCTGCAAACTTGGTCAGCCATAGCCCACTGATTTTGACCTGCACCTCAGAGAAGAATATTCCGAATAACAGAGGCCCCAAGACAGATTTTTGGGGTTATGCCACTCTGTATGGGTATACTGCTTGAGGTGGCTTCCCCTATTTTGATTACAGGGGTTCTATCAGTGGGTAATCCCAAACAGCCTTGTTCAGTTGGAGACATCAACTTATCCAACTTGACTCTTGCCGTTGTCCCCTCCCAGATAAAATCCTTAAGCACTTCATTAATTGCTATCCACAACTTCTCCTTTGGTTGATAAAAATATGCCTGACCAGTGTATAAAACTAAAAGAACTAAAACAGTTTAACTGCTTGTATCTTACTATCCACATTCATATAACATATAACAGAGCTTCCAATTTCCCAGTTTTTGTTTTATCTTTTGTTTAGTCTCTTCCCACATATCCTTAGCTGCCATGCTAGAATCCTTACTTCATTTTATCATATCCCCGTAAATATGGATATTGCTGAATCAATATTCATGTGGGTACATACGTTACAGCTATTGCCTTTGTTTTACCTTCACTGATTTTGTATTCCAAAAAAAGATATGAAAATGACTCAAAATGTTCCACAACACTGAAATGTCTTTTTCTGGTTTTAGCAGGCAAAAAATAATATCATTTGCAAACAGAGACAGCTTTTCATGAGTACCATACCAATTATATCCTTAAATTTCCAAGTCTCTTATAGTTTCATAGGTATTTACTAGGCTAATGACAACAAGTGCCTTTTTAAGCCTAGCCATGCATCCCAAATCTCTGACAAGTTCAGATACCCTTGATAAGGGTAAGCAGGGGTTTGGGAGATGAAACATTTACATGGAGGGTCCTGGGAGATTAACCATTTTACAGGTTGCCTATTTCCATTAGAGACATAAGTGCTTAACCAGGGATGAATTTCCTGTTCCCCATCCAATTGTCCAAGTTGCACTTGAATTAGTTAGGGAGGAACTCTGCTTCATATAGATGAGAAGCCTGTTCCATAGATGGGGTAGTCTCTGGGATACATTCCTGTCTCTCCAACAGGTCCTATTTATTTAAATCACAGGCAAGGTTTAAGTCTTTAAAGTGGGTAATTCTGGTGCTGTTTGTTTTGTGGATATGCAGGAGGTCCATCAGAGTGGGGTTTGACAATGCCCTGTTGCCAAGTATAGATGTTCCCTCAAAAGCCTGTAGGAGACAGACTACTGGGATAGGGCCTTGAGGTGCTCTGCATACGACATTTTACTTATGTCTTGTATTGTTTTAGTAAGGAACATCTGTGGACATTCCAGTTGTTGGATATGCCTGGTTAGGTACATACCAAAGGGGACACTGTACTCAATGATAGGCCTGACGAATGCTGAATACAGTGGAACAATGACTTCCTTGGACTTAGATGCCATAACTTTGTTTATAAGTTGCGCAACATAGAATGATTTCCTCACTACTGTATATACGTGATGGTCAAAGGCTAGATTACTTTCTATGTAGCTCTAAGTCCCTGACTACTGGGTCAACTCTAAGGGGTGTGTTGCCAATATGATAGTTACCAGGGATGGATGACTTCCCAAAGGATACTATTATGCATTTCTTGCCATTTAGTTTTAGTCCATGGCTCTGACACCAGCTGTCTATCTGTGTCAGCCCACCCTAGAGAACATCTGTGCCAGTGTGGGATTCAATGATTGCTCCTAATTTGCAATCATCTGCAAATTTAGTCAGCCAGAGACCAGTGACATTGGCCTTGACTTCAGAGAAGTAAATGCCAAAAGAAGCAGGACTGTTCCCTGAGGGATTCCATTTGTAACTGGCATCTTTGTGGTGGTGGACTCCACAGTCTAACTTCCTGGGTCCTGTCTGTGAGCCAGCTGGCTATCTGCTGGGTGACATACAAGTTTGTACCTAACCTCTTGAGTTTGTCAAGAGTGCCAGAGTGTGGTATTGTGTCAAATGCCTTGGCCAGGTCAAGGTAGGCAGTGTGAACCATTTTTCCCTCATCCATTGCTTTGGTTACCTCCTCAATGAAGTCCACCAGGTTGAGTAGGCAATACCTGCCCTTGATGAAACTAAAATGGGTTGGGTCCAGTGCCTGGATGTTTACTATATCTCTATAGATCATTTCCATGATAATTCTTTCCATGACTTTACAAATAAGACTAGTGAGACTTATGAGTCTGGAGTTTCCAGGGTCTGTAGATGGCCCACCTTTGTGCAGAGGGATGACTGTTGCTGTTCTCCATTCATGAGGCATGAAGCCTGTTTACAGGCTACAGTTAAAAACAGTTATTACAGAGGCCCTGATAGGTTATGTTTCATGCTATTTAGAAGGCATCCTGGGATACTGTCTGGGTTCAATGATGAGAATATTAAGAACCTGTTCCCTAGTGATAGTAAGGGGAGTTATATTTGATGGTATTTCCTGAGGAAAGGTTGAGGGGGAGAGAGGGGTAAAGTTGGAGATGGATTTATCAGCCAGGAGGTTTGTTATATCTTCTGGCTCAGTATAGGTGACTCCATTTTCAATGAACTCTGCACAAAATTGTGTATTGCTTTGAGGTTGTGGACATAGCTAAAGAATGCTTTCTGGTTGTCCTTGGCCTGGGAGGCCAAACTTACCTCAAATTTGGCTTTGGTAGACTTTATTTGCCCTCTGAGTTGTTGGTTTAGTTTGATGAGAGTACTTTTATCCTGCTGGGTGTTGCACCTCCTAATTTTTGCCATGATTTTCTTCCTTCTCTTATACAGCCTATTGATTTTGTGATTCCACCAGGGTGGCTCTTTTTTTTTTTTAATTAGTTCTGTACTTCTTCCTGGTGGGTACAGCTGCCTCTATGCAGCTATTAACATGTTTGCACATGATTTCTGTGGACAGCTCTGCATAGGCAGCAGTATTCTTGGGATTTATGGGGGCTTGAAATTTTGCCAGGTTATCACTTAATAGCAGGAGGTTAACCTTAGAGTAGTTCCTGAATATTCCAGGTTTAGCTGGGGGTCCAGGTTTTATTTTTATTTCAAAGGAGACCATTCTGTGGTCTAACCTTACCAGGGAAGACATTACAGTAGGGGGTGTGAAGCACTCTCCCATACTAGTGAAGACCAGATCCAGTATCGCTGCTCCCCTGGTTGGTGTACTGACTATCTGGCCCAGGGAGTTTGTGTTTACAAAATCCTGGAATCTCTGTGCCTGTACATTTGGTGTGGTATAGGATTTTCAATTAATAGTGGGGTAATTAAACTCACCCATGAATATGGTATTGGGTTGGATGGTTAATGTTTCTAATAAGTGGTATGAGTTTCCTGGGTCATAGAGGGGGGCCTATAGCTTGCAAGGAAGTGGTATTGGATTTTGCCTACGATGATTTGAATATGGAGCAGCTGAAGTGCATTGCCCTGTTTGACCAACCTTGAAGTATATTTATTTTTGATGTAAACAGAGACACCTCCACATTTAGTTCCTGCCTGTGAAGTAGCTAATCTAAATGTGCGGAAGGCATTACAACCTTGCACTGTTGGTATGCTCTCTGCAGCTTAAACCACGTCTCAGTGACTGCTCAGACATCAGCATTCTCTAGGGTAAAGACAGCTTCTAAAAGGTGGAGCTTTTTGTTTAGACTCCTAGCATTGAGCAGTAATGCCTTTAGATTTTCTTGGTTTTGACTTACAATGTCATAAGTACTTTCAGTTTGGCATTGCCTAAAAAAGGCACTATGGGGGAAGACGATGTTTTAGCTAATATTCAAAAGCCTAGAGGGGAGAGGTACAGACCCATCCCTGGCAAAGCAGCATGGTCTGTTGACCATCTCCTTCCATGCTGACAAATATTGCACCCCCTTAGAATGACACCAGAAACTAAGCCAATTATTAAAGACAATCATCTTTTGCTCGTATTGTGGCATCATCCATGGAGAAGGTAAAATGCCAGTGGTTCTAAATACAGTGCAAATAACAAAGGGGAAGGAGGGCACCTGTGCCTGGTTAATCTGCTCAAACAGAAATTACCTGAAAAGAAACAGTAACGGAGACTTAGCCAAAATGTTTTGCAGATACATACACAATATTTCCCAGGCGGGGCTACTGATACCTTTCAAGAAACAATGTCCTTCACCTGTATTCACGTACAATGTCACCAATCCAACTAACCTGATTCAAAAGCATCACTTACTGATCATTCTTCCTGTGAGCTAACCACCATTAGATTATGATAGCAGATGGCCAAACTCTCTCCTTCTTCAAAAGGGTAGCTTAGCAACAGTCATACCAATGCTATCAGCATATCCTCCACTAACAAAAGACATCAGCAAAAATCAGTCAAATGAACAAATGAAACTCTACTTTTTTAAGATATTATTCCACATAAAGCACTACTGCGGTTGCAATGAAAATGAATATTGATGATGAAAACATAACTCAGCTTGTCCACCAGGACCCGAGGCACAAAGATCCAAAGCAACAGACACAAAAACAGGCCCATTGAAAAGGATCAGCACCCCTACAAGTGTGCTTCACCAGGTCCCAACAAATCCAAACCAAAACACAATCATTTCCTAAGCAAGAAAACACCAATCACCAAACACCATCAATCAATGATGCAAACGCCATGCTCCCAAGACAGGCCCCAAAGACATAGGAAAACCAAGACCTGGTGCTCTATAAGCCTGCAAAACAGCTATCCATTTCATCTCAGACATCTCTGTTTTGTTGACAATATCACCACCCCTAACATCATCCTTTATTAATTCAACAACAGTAAATACAAATGAATGTCCTAAATTAGATTTTATATGTTTATAGAGAGCATTGTGACAGTTCTTTCTTCTAATGTCTCCTAAGTGTTGTAGGATAGGGACACGAAGCACTGGTTGGACAGAGGGTGCTGGAGGCTTAGCTTGACCACTCAGCTGAGATCTCAACTCTATAGCTGTGCCAGTGGGGAGTCTTATTGGGGATCTAGAGAAAGAGGGAGAAAAACAGCCCCAGACTGAATATGATCTCTGTGTGCTCTTAAGGGAAATTGCACTTTACAGTGTGTGTACTTGTCATCCTCCCATTGTGTACATCCCTTAGCTGTTGCCAGTGGTGAGGATTTCGGCTCATTCATTACTGGGCCAGTGCAGGGGCGTCACATAAGGAAGGACTTAAATGAGCTATGTAATGTTTGACTGACAATAATTATAAGTGATGTATAATATTTGCAACTAGGATTATGTCAATGTGGTTTGTGATGTAAAATGCTTGTAGCTAGGATTTTGTCAGCATGGTTTGTTTTTATGTATATAAATATTTTTAAATGTATGATTGCTTATGTCATAAGTGATAATTTAATAAAGATGTTTCTTGTTTAAAAAAATAAGCTACAACAGCAAGAAAATAGATGCCATAATGGAGG
Source organism: Protopterus annectens (assembly GCF_019279795.1). Taxonomy (NCBI): domain Eukaryota; kingdom Metazoa; phylum Chordata; order Ceratodontiformes; family Protopteridae; genus Protopterus; species Protopterus annectens. The sequence goes on along the minus strand of NC_056729.1, from coordinate 97,315,612 downwards.
GAACAACAGTAGCAATCTATTCATGTTTTCTTACTGATGTTTGCTTTCTTCTTCCTTCTTTTGCAAATCAAGCAAGATACAAAGGCACCATAGTTAGATGAAGGCAAATTATAGGAACACTCCTTAAACTACAAGAGAACAAAGCCTTTAGGTGTAGTGTCTCCATGTCTTAACCAAGCCAAAGGCAAAATAGCAAGAATATGACAAATGCCAATATCACAATGATGAAGAAAAATAATAATTTCACTGACAGTTAAGACTCTCTGCTAGTAGAATCCCAATTTCATGTCTGCTACATCTTCTTAGATGAATCTGACAGAAATATGGTTGTCCCAGTTATAGAAATAGAGAGTATACCTGTCTTGCTAGGTGCTCAGCTCTGAGAACACTCTAGGAAGAGAGGTTTGTCAAACAAGATAGGATGAATTTCCTCCTTGGTGGAAGGATTACAGACCTTGGAATCTACATACTCCAGACTGAGACTGGAAAGTTGGCAAGGAAAATGTAGTAGTGTAACATGAGTTAGACCACATTAGCAGCAGCCAAACAGCTAGAACAAGCAGGCATAAATGACATCCACCATCTTAACTGCAAAAGAAAAAAATGAGTTAGAAGAGATAACCGGATAGACTGGATTGCTTTGAACAAGCTCTGTACAAAATTATACTAATCTTCCTGAGAAGCCTTTGGCACAGCTGAGTTTTTTTTACACTTTTAGGACATGGATTCATAGGCTGAACCTCCATATGTGACCCAGCAATGTCATTACTCGCCAGTACTTGGTGAATGTTTCCCTTGCCCTTAGAGAATCAAATGTGGTTCTCCCTTCTTGGCAAGTTCAGCCTAATGTATTGTCTGAAAGGACATGCAGAGTTCCTCTGCTTGGCCTCCTGAGGAGTCGTGCAAGAGGGACCAGGAAAGCTGGACTGATGGTTCAACAGCTGCAAAGGCACCTTAGGAGAGCTGTCAGTCCCAGACAGCAGAAAAGAGGAGAATCCAAGATTCTTTGGAAACCTCTTTCAAAAGTTTGTTTTCTGATGGGGAGGTCACTGGGTAGGTTATCTGAAGAAGAGGCCATTGCCATGGTCGCTCATAACTAATACCTGAAGTGTTTGTTCTCAAGAAAAACCTTTAGCCAATTTAACCTATTCTTATAGTTTTATGACTACAGGAAAGGCAAAGCGCGGCTTTTCACAAGACGAAAAAGCATAAAAAGTGTTAAGAGTGGACATATAGTGCACAAGGAAGGAGCTCATAGCTTTGTAGACTGGCCAGACATCCAAAATATTTAGCAGGATAAGGCTCATGTTGTTATGGGTACTTCATCAGCAATCTAATGATGAACATCATAAGATTCACAAGTACAGCGATTGATCAAGGCTGTTCTGTAAAGAATGTACATGTGGGTTCCTCCTACTTTGTGGATATTCCACATTACTGTGGTATAGTATGTGACAATCTGTAGTCGCTGGCCTAAGCGATTAATGAAATGCTATACAACTAGAATAATGGTTAAAAAGCTCTTTGAAATCAAATGTGTTGCTTCCTTGAGATAGAGATCACTGGCCTTGAATCCTGATATTCTATTGATGGACTCCCTGAGTATAATCTGAAGGGTCTGTGGTCAAAACCCAATTTGGAATCACAGGAACAAAATGTAATTGCTAGTCAATTACACTATGTTTATACCACCTCTGTAATTTTTTGATTAAAGCTAAAGAAGCCTTGAAAGCATAAACAAGACAGGAAATCACACAGTAAATAATACCAACAGTAATGTATTCAAAAAGTAAGCCAGAAACAGTTTATACCTCCTTTCTAGGAGTTTGAAATGCCCGAATAAATACCTGGCCTCTCTTCATGGTCTGGAATGAATTGTATTGCTCTTTTCCTTAAAGGTTGCATTAAATCTAATGCAACCCGTACCTAACAAGGCTGTCTTGGGAACAGAAGATATATGAGAGCATTGGTAAAACTGTAGCCAGGGTGCCTTCTGTGCGGAGTCTGCATGTCCTCCCTGCATTCATGTAGGTTTCCTCTGGGTGCTCTGGTTTCCTTTCACATTCCAAAGACATGCAGTAGCTGGACTGGACACTCTAAATTGCCCACAGGTGCAGGTGTGTGTGCGAGTGAGCGGTACGGATGAACTACTGTGGCACAGCTTGCCACCCAGTGACGTAAAACCTTGGCTTAAGATAATTGTCACTGTTGAAGTGACACCCTAATCCCTTGTGTAGAAATGGGAAAAGGGGGTAGAAGATGGATGGATGGTCAAACTGTAGCAAACAAACATCTGAAGTTGTCTGCACTGCACAGCTGTCTGAAGTAATATTCTCCTAGCCTACAATATTAAACTGCAGCACTAAATTGAAAATTGCACCAAGTTCAACAGTAGGGATGAGATTAAAGGTAGATCCACATAGTGGTCTTCTGGATCTTTCCTGCTGCTGGTATCTGACTTCATACTTGAAAAGATGCATGTTATTCATGCAAGTTTTTCAACTTTTCACAGCTTACTACTTCTAGATTTTTTCCTTGGAGAAGTGTTGATTATTATTTTGCTAAAAACAAAAAGCTGGGCATCTTTGCGAAGATGAACAGATACATTTGACTTAAAAAGGCCCGCGACTATTAGCCTTTCTAAGCAGCAAAAGGTTTTACAGTGCTCACAGTGAACATCATATTTTCTTCCAAATAAGATGGGCACTGCAGATGACAATCTAATGGAGAATTTCTCTCCCAGAGACATATTTGCTGGTGACTGTTTTGGTGACATTATGCCACTATAAAAAGTCCATGTCAATTTAATGTGTACTAATCAATACAATGAGAAAAACAAAGAAAAAGGAAAAGCCAAAAGGTGTACTGATTGTGTTCTTGGAAAATGCTTGCTTTGAAGTACTCAATGGAGTCTAAGTAAATGAAGTGACCATACAGTTCAGTGACAAAAAAAACAAACAAAACAAAAAAAAAAAAAAAAACTGAAGATGATGTAAGTTGCTTTTCATTTTACAGTGGGAAGTAATGAGATGCCTGGTGATAGGGTATTTCTATTTATTTATTTATTTGACATTTCTTAACCGGGGTGTATCTGACTGGGTAGGTGCCCTTTTCAGCAGAGGCCCGGAGAGAAAAGCTCCGTGCAGAAAAATACTATATACAATAAAAAAGGAAAAAATACTACACAACAAAGCATTGTAAAAGACAGTAAACTTGAGGAATAAGGACATATAATAGATGGGCATTACCCTGTGGTACTAGGGAAGGTGCAAACATGAATGAGCATGTAGATCTGTAGAGACAGTAAAATTGTAAAATGTCACAGTAATATGCTGCTGGTACTAGGTGCAGGGGTGAAAGTGATAGGAAGGTGAAGTGAAGTAGGAGTGGTGAAGGAGTAAGGCAGGTATAAGGCAGGGTGTGTGGCAAGCAAATGCCATTTTGTACTCACAAGCTCTTAGTGCTACCCCCCTTGGACACCTACCACTTAAAATGGTCAAATCCCTACAAAATGATGCCACTGGAGCACTTAATAAATGTAAGTAACATTTTCAGCTGTTTCCCTAAAACTATTACAAATACTGTTTTTAGATTAGCAGACATTTGTAGACATAACATGCCCTGAAAAAAAACATGCTTATGTGATGCTCAGAAAAAAAAAACATACTCAGTACAGTAAAAAGACTATGCCTGGCTACACTCTTGGTATAAGGTAGTTAGAGTTGGGAGTGTAGGAGGGAGAAAACAGAAGGCAACGTGCGAGTGAAACAGTGTGAGTCAGGCTGGGTTTAGGCAGGAGCAATGCCATGATTTAAGTAGTGTTTCTCTTAATGCTTTTTTGAAGTTGAGGGTATCTGGTATATTTATGATGGTTAGAGGAAGTTTGTTCCAGGCCAAGACTACTGAGGAGCTGTATAGGTTTTGGCCTATTATTTTGGGCTTGAAGATTTCCAACAGAAGCTGGTCAGAACTCTGAAGAAAGAGGGATGGAGAGTGTAGCAGGTAATGAGGGATGAGATGGCAGGGCAGGAGGTAGGTTTGTTAATAAAGGAGTGAGTAAGGAGCAGTTGTGAGAGAGGAGAAGCTGGTGAGGGAGCTTAAGCCATGCGAACTGCAGGGTTGATTAGCTTAGATTTTAGGGAGGACTGTAGGCTGGTTAAGATAGAAGAGGCATACGTAGAGTGGGAAGAAGACAGGCATAAGCAAGGCAGAGTGTGGAGTCACTGTTGAGGAATCTTTTGGTTCTATAGAGCAAGCAGAGTTTTTGGTGACTTTTTTTATACAATTTTGAACATGTAGATCGAATTTCAGTTGATCATTAATGATGATGCTCAGGAGCTTGGTGCATGTTTCTACATTTATTACAGTGTTGTCAAGGGATGTGATAGTGAAGGAAGATTTAAGATGAGAGTGAGATTTTGGGAGAAATAGGAGAAGTTTCGTTTTTTGGGGGTAAAATACAAGTTTATTATCAGTTAACCACCTTTTGACAGAACTGAAGGAGTTTTGGATGATAGAGTGGATGTGTGAAGGATTATCAGATGAGCAAATGATAGTGGAGTCACTGGCATATTGTATAAGTGAAAACTGAGAGCAGGATGGGTGGAGACAGTTAGCAAAAATGTTGAATAGCAGTGGTCTGAGAATGGAACCATACGGTACTCTCGTATTAACTGGGAGATTGTGTGAGCAGGAAGGGAGCCACTTAAACTGCTGTCTGTTGGAAAGGTAGCTAGAACCATTTGAACAGAGAGTTGGAGAAACCAAGATTAGACATTTTAGTGAGAAGCTTAGGGTGAAAGACAGCAGTGAAGGCTTTGGAGAGGTCGAGAAATAGGCAGGATACTAGGTTATTGATATCTCTGCCTTGAGAGATAGTACAAGTAAAGGAGATAAGATCAGAGGTTGTGCTACGGTTAGGGCAAAAGCTATCTTGGGTTGTAGTGAGTAGATTTTCTTGTAGAAGATGTTCAAAGAATTGTTTGTGTATGCATTTTTCAAGTATTTTTGAGAGTGGGGAGCAGATTAGTTATGGGCCTGTAGTTTGAAAGGTGAGTGAAGCATCCTACTTTGTGAATTGGAATAGTGAAGAATTGTTTCCAGATAGAAAGGACTGTAGATTCTTGGACAGATCAGTTGATAAGGATGAAGATAGGGTAGGCTACTGTGTTAGCGGACAGTTTTAGGAAGACTGGTGATAAACTGTCAGCTGAGGGTGAGAAGAGTCAATGAAACAGGAGTTAAATTTAGTGATGGTTTCAAAGGAAGAGTTATTTGGGCAAGGGTTAGGTATACTGGGAGAAGTGGGGTAAAGGATTTTGTTAACGGTGCTCCAGAACTATTCTGGACTATTTTGATGGTGTGTTTGTGGCTTTAGACAGTAGTTTTTTTGTCATCATTGACTTGTTTTTTAGTGTGCTTTTGGAGTTGTTTGTAGGTGATTGGGGGACTTAGATTTTACCCAGTTCTTCCATGCAATATCCTTTTTGTGCATTAGGGTGCACATGGAATGAGAAAGCCAAGGTGCATGGAGAGAATTCAATCTGATTTACCTAAGGGGAGCAAGGAAATTGAGAATATCCAGAAAAATGCAGCTGGATTTCAGAACAGCATCCTCTAGTGGTAGGTTAAGGAGAAAGGACCACTTTATAGAGGAGAGTATACTGTTGATCTCAGGGTTGAAGTTAGTGAAACTATAGCACTTATTATTTGTGCTGACAAATTTGACAAAGAGAGAGCCTTTGAATGCTGGTTGGAAGGTGGTCGCTGATAGAGTCAGGCAGCATTTTGGGGTTGTGGTACAAGTTAGGATTGGATACTAGGATCCAGTCTAGGACAGAGCTGGAGTTGACAGATTTGCTATTGCGGGTACAGGTGGAAATTAGTTGAGAGAAGCTGTGGAGATTTATACTACAGGTAGGTGAGTCTGTGGTCAAGGTTTGCCAGTTGATGTTGACATCACATAGTATTACTGCTTTTTTAGATATGTAGTGGGAGAACCAGGTGAGAACATGTTCTAGACTGGGAATGTTACTTTCCAGGGGACTATATATACTAGCAATGCAAAGCTTTTTGTGGTTGTTTAGTTTGCAGTTGACTAGTAAGAGTAATATGGTCAATGGGGAAAGGTTAAGCTGGTATGAATATATTACAGCTACACCTTCTCCTTTTTTATGGACCCTATCAGAGTGGATGATACTGTACCTGGGGGGATTCAGTGTCTGTGATGTGTGGTTTAAGCCAAGTTTCATTTAGAATTATTATGTCAGGTGAGTCTTGGCATGAGTGAAATTCACTGAATTTGTTGAGAAAGCTGTGAATATTCATACAGATGATAGCTAAGCACTTGGTGGATGATTTGGAGCGAGTGGTGGATGGTGGTGTAGGTAAGGTGTCATGAATGGGAGAGGTGTGGGGGCCAGGGTTAGGGTGAATATCTCCAGATAAGAACATATTCTTGGAGATGTGCTGCAGTATAGGAATCTTAGAATTATTAGTAAGCTTAGTTTTGTGGGGGTGTGGGTCAAGTACTTTGAATTGTGCATGAGAAGATCAGACAGGTTAAATAAATGAGGTGTTATAGTGACAGGGTAAGGTTTGTCCAAGTTCGATGGTGGGTAGGTAAAAGTGGGGGGGGGGGGTTAGTTTTATAGGAGGTAAGGGGAGAAAATAGAAGGAGGAGAGCAGTAATGACATAGATGAAAATCATGTTCTGGGAGAGTAGGAAAGGAGAACTGATGGAAGTCAGAGAGAAAAGAGCAGGTTAGAAAGGCAGGTTTCAGTCTGGAAGAAGAGGTTTGTAGAATTAGAGAGGGAAGATGATGTAATTGCTGGTGGGAGAGCTCAGGGAAGGAGGAGTAATGGCTAGGATGGAGTGGCCTTAGGTCAACTGGTGCCCTAGGCAAAAGGGCTCCACGACGCCCTCCACCACACCACCCGGTGCCCCCGTCCTGGTCTACCTACATTAAATAAATACTGGAAAAGCGCCCCTGCTAGACCGGCGCCCTAGGCGGCCGCCTAGTTGGCCTATGCCTAAGGCCGGCTATGGGATGTACAATGTGTATGTAGTTTAGAGTGAGAGTAAGTTATAGTGAGGGAGAAGTGGGACAAGCTAGTGAAAGGAGGTATGATTAAGAAGATGACAGAGTGTGTCAACCATTGTTGGGATGAGCAGGTTGAGAGGGTGTGGTGAGGAAGCAGATGGACTGTGGTAAAGATGTACAAGAAGGGGAGGAGTCAAATGAGAGGGAAAATAATTGTATGAATAGAACTGTAGAGTAGGTAGGGTGGGTTGGAATTGGTAAGGTAAAGGAGCAGAGTGAATACAGAGGCTGAATGGTGTGGGTCCGAACTGTCACGGCTGTAATACTGTAGAAAAGAGAAGAAAGACAATCAGTGAGTAGTGGAGTTCAGTAAGCTAAATGGTAAGGGGCCAGAAGACAATACAGCAGCCACTGTGGAGGGTGAGAGAAGTTAAGAGAGAGAGTTCGGAGCAAGGAAGAGTTTAAGCTACAAGAACAGAGATAAAATGGGGGAGTAAGAGAAGGAGGTTTTGATCCTGATCCTGCTCCTTATATCTGGCCAGAAGAGAAACAGGCTCCTGAGCTAAATTCCATTCTTTGGAATGCATTGCAGAAATGATTCTTTGGTTGAGCACCTTCATTATGAAATCCAAGAAATTTATACTGCTACACAGAAAGACCTACATAAATTATTTGACATCCTAATTACTTCATGTTATCCTTAATCACAGATGCCCAGTATTAACTGAAGGCTTAGGTGTTTTGGCAAGTTTGGTTTTAAATTAATTTCGCTACATGATTCAGTGGGCTGTCTTTAACTCATTTGTATTACACTTGGTAGTAATTTAATGGGACATCTAAATAGATAATACTGTTTTCATCTCTCACTTAGAAGAGAGGCTATAAAAAGTAGGCAAAAAATCTGAATGCTGTGCCATAAATTCATTTCTCAATCTGGATACATACTTTTCTATAATTAAATACTACATGCAAACAACTTCAGCCCCCACATACAACAAAATACAGAATGTAGCAGAAAACCAAAAGATATAAGTGCTCTGCCAGTATTAAACAGCTTCTTCAGCATTCATATGGACATAAGTAACAGCACTATTAGCAAGGTATCATTACATAAACAAGACAGGATTAACTGTGAAAGCTGAGAACTAAATCTATCCTCTAGTCTGCAGTCTTAGAAATAAAATCAGCTAATATACCAACAGGCTTAAAATAGCAACACGATCATGAAAACAATATATTATTTAAACAACTGTACTTGCCTATTAATAAATAGGTGTATCAGTGGCTAGACTTAAAAAGGCAAAACTGGTCTATCACCTAGTAAAAACCTGAGACACTTAGGGAGTCATCATAATAGTTTTCAGCCTACAAGTAGTTATGTAGAGTCTCAACAGGAGGTGTTTCTGTGTCTGCCTGAGAAGTGAAAATTTACAGATTAGTTGCAAAGAAAGTGAACATTAAACCTTTAGGAGTACTTAATTTCAAAGTCCTGGTTTATAAGATTTTGTGATTCTCTGGATCCTAGACAAGTGATTTCTGGAGTTCCACAAATCATGGTACTCAGATGCATGACTGCTGTACCTAAAAAGTACTTTACTCCAGCATACCCCCTTGTAGAACATCATGTTTTTTTATTATTATTATTATTATTATTATTAAACAAGAAACATCTTTATTAAATTATCACTTATGACATAGACAATCATACATTTATATAAATGAAAACAAACCATATTGACATAATTTTAGTTGCAAACATTATATATCACGTTTAATATATCGAGTCACTGTTGAACATTACATAGTTCATACAAATCCGGCATTCTTTTAAACCTCATTCCTTGTCTGCAAGTACTGTTCCCACAATTTCCATTTTTTCTATGTAATTAGCTCCTACCCTTTTGTTAAGATCCCATTTCCAGTTGTTTTATCACTATTACTATATTCACTACTTCTAGTACAGTTGGTTTAGATTTTCATTGCCATTTCCTAATAATTGCTTTTTTGGTAGCCACCATAATTAGACTCAGCAAGGCCTTAAGCAATTCCGATGCTGTATCATAGCTCAAAAAATTATTTCCTGAGTCATACCAATTTGCTCACCCATTGTTTCTGATAGAGTAGTCTGCAGGAAATTTTTAAAGTCTGCCAACTCATTACACTCCAAATAAATGTTCCCAATTACCTCTTTTTCCCCACCACACCTCCAACATTTTTATCTACCTGAGCAAAAATTCTTTGGAGTCTACTTGGGGTAGAAAAATACCTACATAAACACATTCCAAGCAAAGATCCTAAATCTTCTAGACTTTGTTGCATATTTTTCAGACATACATATATCCCACCATTGTTTCTTTGTGAACTGCTTATTCAGGCTCTCTTCTCCAATCCTTTCTAAACTCCTCTGATTCATTCTTACAGTTATGCAATAGTTTGTACGCTCTACTAATTATTCCCTTTTTTAACAGAAGGTTCTATTCTAGATTCTACTAAATACTCTATCAGTGCTGTCTTGAGATTAGGACCCCCTATTTCTGTCTCTTTGCTTATACTCTGATATCAATACTTGATAGGGGAGGCAATCTCTAGTCTGCAGTCCAAATAAATTCTTGGCCTCTTCCCATTCTATTACCTTTACCTCACTAATTATTTGCTTATAATACCTTGGATCTTTTGCCAATTTTCTCCAATAAGTTCCAGACCCTTCTTGCCTACTGTCTGTATCCCTAATTGCAGTCTTCCCTATTAGCAGAATCTCCTTTCTCCATTCCTGTGTTGGCTTAGTTCTTAGAATACTTTCTGCTGCTTTATGAATATAATATTCTGAATGGTTATTGTTATTCCCCATGAGGATCTGCATCCAAAATCCCTGTCTCTCCTTGTTTCTTGAGCTTCCCCAGGTTTCATCATCACCCCATTCCACTTTGAATGATAAAGCTCCTATACGTAGCACAAGCGGTAACCTAAGTATGTAGCTCTGAAATATCCCTTCAAATCAGATAATCCCAGCCAACCTTAGTTCTGTTGGAAGAATCAGCTTATCCTACTTGAGTATTGCCATCCTCCTCACCCAGATAAAATCCTTTAGCTATAATTTAATTGTTACCCACAACTTTTCTTCTGGTTGATAAAAATATAGGATCACAGGATCATAGGAGATTGCTAGGCTATAGACCAGGGGGTTATTTCAAGCCTAGCCATTTCATCCCAATGTAATACCACAAAAATGTTAGTTAATACCCAAGATTGCATTTAGTAATGACTGCCCATATCCAGGAGGGTTGTGGGCATTATACCTGGTAAGAATTTATGGTGCCCCACCGACTCGTCCAGGTTCCTTTTGAAAAGTGCCATAAAGGTGCTCTGTTTCACATCAATAGGTAACCTATTCCAAAGATGCGGCAGTCGCTGGGAGATAAATCTGTCCCTCCAGCATGTCCTATTTCAGTCGCAGGCCATATTTAGGTCCCTGGAACAGGTGGCCCTAGTCCAGTTTGATTTACAGATATGCAGCAAGTTCATCAGGTTTGGGTCTGAGATTGCTCTGTTAAGCCAAGCATAAGTCTCCTCTAAGAAGTCTATATGCCACAGAGTACGGGGACAAGGATTTTAGTTGGACTGTGTACAGCATGTACTTAATTCCTTTGAACTTCTTTGTTAGAAACCTCCGAGGTCTCTCCAGTTGCTACAGGTGCTTTGTACGGTACATGCCGAATGGGGTGTTACACTCAATTATGGGCTGGATTTGTGCCAAGTAAACAGGGATTATAACCTCTTTTGCTCTCTAGGTGATGCCTTTACTAATCGGGTGTGCTACATAGAAAGCCTTCCTTATTACAGCAGACACATGGTGGTCTAAGTTAAGGTCGCGGTCAACTTGTGAACCCAAGTCCCTTACCACTTCATGTGAATTTATGGTATTGTTGTCGATTTGACAGTGTGAAGAAACACTGTCTGTGTCAAAGGGAATGATGATGCATCTCTGTGCATTCAGTTTGAGACCATGACTAATACACCAGTCGTTCATCTGCACAAGAACCTCCTGGAGTATACTGACATAATTTGGGGATTCAATAATTGCACCCAGTTTGCAGTCATCTGCAAATATGGTCAACCACAACCCCTTAGTTTTGACCTGAACATCTGAGAAGTATATACTAAACAGCAGGGGGCCCAGCACTGACCCCTGTGGCACCCCAATGGTAACAGGTCTGCTGATCGATGTGGAGTTGCCCACTTTGAAAGTACGTGTCCACTTTGTGAGCCAGTTAGTAACCCATCTTAGAAAGACAGGGTTTACATTCAATTTGCTAAGTTTATCAGTAATGCCTGAGAGTGGGATTGTGTTGAAAGCCTTTGCCATGTCAAGGTATGCTGCATGCACAGATTTGTCCTCATCAATGGACCTGTACACATTTTCGAAAAAATCCACAAGATTTAGCAGGCAGGATCTGCCCTTGACAATGCTGAAATGATAAAGATTCAGGGTTTAGAGTCTGCCCATGTCTTTATTTATGAGGTCCCTAATGACATGTTCCATGGCGTTACAGATGAGGCTGGTCAGGCTTATGGGTCTGTAATTCCCCAGGTCCTGCTGCTAGGCCAACTTTGTGGAGGGGAATAACTGTTGCTGTTCTGCACTCTGCAGGAACAAGGCCTGTGGTTAGACTATGATTGAAAAGGTTACATAATGGTGATGCTAGTTCATGTTTTAGTCTATTTAGAAGACAGCCTGGGATGCTGTCTGGTCACACAGAGGCTGTATTTTTTGCCTTTGACAAGGCTTTGATGACCTGTTTTTCAGATGTGTGTGTGTGTGTGTGTGTGTGTGTGTGTGTGTGTGTGTGTGTGTGTGTGTGTGTGTGTCTGGGGGGGGGGGGTTGGGGCAAGGTTTGTGATAGATTTGGAGGGGACAGGGGGGTGAAATTTTCACCAAACCTATCCGCTTGCAGGTTTGCTATCTCTGTGGGGTCACTGTGTGATATCGTTGGTCACTAGTTCTGCACATGCTTGGGTCCTACCTTTTAGGCTATGTATGCAGCTGTAAAAGGCCTTATGGTTATCCTTGGCTGCGCTAAGTTTTTCTCAAAGAGGTCCATTGATGATATGACAAGTTGTCTTATTTGCCTGTTGAGGCTGAGGAGGGTGCTTTCCCATTGTTGGGGTCTCACCTTTGTTTTCATGGACAGCAACATTTTGCATTTATTGTATAGTTTGTTGATGCTGAGTGCCCACCATGGCAGCTTGTTTTTACTTGGGGCTCTGGCTTTGATTCCTTCTGGTACAGCCATGTCTATACAATTATGCAAGTGATAGGACAGGGCTTTAGTGTAAGCTTCAGTGTAGTTACCACTTCCAGTTGGGGTCGGGCTCAAAATGCATTTATACTTTCACCTAGGTGGATACAGTTTGCCTTGGTGAAGTTTTTTAGTCTCATTTCACCCTTTGTGAGTTCTGCTGTTAGTGCCAGCTCGAAGGTGCTTATTTGTGGTCAGATTTAACTAATAAGGGTCTGACAGTGGCGGTAGTGCATCCATTTGACATGTTAGTGAGGACCAGATATAGTATGATTGTTCCTCTTGTCAGGGTATGAACAATTTGTTCCAGGGCATTTGAGTTAAAATCAAGGAAGTTTTGCACTAGCGGGTTAGGGCTAGGGTAGGTTTCCCAGTTGACAGTGGGATAACTGAAATCCCTCATAACCAGGGTGTTCAGTAATATTTGGCACGTCATGACCCATGGAGGGGGATCTATAACTAGCTATGATCTGAATGGGGGTCTTACCCACCGTACCCTGAACTTGAAGTAACTCCATGGAGTTGTCCAGTCTAACTAGATGGGAGGTGAATTTATCTCTAATATAAACAGAAACACTGCCTCCTTTGGTTCTCACAAGTTCATTTTGTGGTCTGAAGATGTGGAATGGACTGTAGCCTTGCAAGGCCAGGGTACTCTCTGATACCTCGAACCATGTTTCTGTGACTGCACAGACATCTACATCTTCCAGTGACAGAATTGCTTCCAGGGTGTGTAGTTTTTGGTTTAAGCCCCTACAGTTTAGCAGCATGACCCTTATTTTGTTATGACTGGCAAATTTCATGTCATTAAGTTTGTTTTTGAGACTTTGCCTAAAAAAAGGCACTATGGGGGTGGCAAGAGCCTTTGCCAGCAGCAGAAAGTCTTGAGGCATCAGGTGGAAACCGTATATGGCAAAGCAGCAAGGTCTGTCGACCATGGCTTTCCAGGCTGACAGGAACTGGATCTCCTTTGAATGACACTAAAAACTAAGCCAATTATTGAAGTCAATCATTTTTTGTTTATACTGTGGCATCATTCTAGGTGAGGGTAGTATGCTGTTCAAGGTTAGAAACATACCTGTCTGTGACACGTACTCAAGACAGCTCAATTATGCCTCTCTTCATAAAGTCCAGTGAGGTACATCTCAGGTCGTTCTCTCCAACATGAACTATGGCAGAGTCAGAATGGCACTTGTTGCTGAGATACCTGAATGCATGCTCCTCTTGCACGTGTGCTTGTGAGGGGGCTCCTCAGGGGGAAATTCCAGGGAGACTCGGTAGCCTCAAGAAGTTCACTGGGGAAAACTCCTGGGATGAAGTGGCAACAGGCTGTCCCTGAGGGGCAGGATGGCAGACTCCAGCCCAGAAGGAGAGGGAGCCAGGATAGACTCTGAAGACGAAAGTGTCAGAGGTCTCGAAGGGGCCGAGAGGTCCCTCTCTACCACGTCGAAGGCAGAAGGAAAACAGATCCCCGAAGCTAGGATGGCCAAGGCCAGATCTACTGCTCCCTGCTCTGAGGGAGGAGCTGGAGTTGAGCCTCCCTACACCTGAACTCCGAGAGGAAGAAATGACTACAAAGGCCTCCAAGTCAACATTATCCACTTGATCCAACACCAAGGCTTCTGCCCCGAGAGTTGGTTGACTCCAAAAACGTTGGGGCCAAACCACTCAGGGCAATGGTCAGTGCCAAGGTACCTGGAACAATCGGTGCCAACCCCTCGACACCAAGGAACCTCGGACTCAACGACTCCAAAACCTGGGGTTGGATCGGAGAAGGAGTAATCAGTAAGAATCCTTGGACCCCTACTCTTCTCTGTTTACACCAATAATCTAGCCTCTGCCACCAAACATGGCACACTCATCCAATATGCAGATGACTCGACCATCATCTGCTCAGCCCAGTCCCTACCCAAACTGCAAAAAGTCACACAGGAAGCCTTTTCCTCTGTTGAAACATGGTTATCCGATGCCCAGTTAATACTCAACCCCAAAAAACTAAACTACTCATCTTGGAACCCACCAAACATACTCAAAACAACTCTCACTTTAACATCACAGCAAAAGACAACACCACTATATACCCAACTGAACACACCAAATTGCTAGGAGTGGAAATAGACAATAAACTAAAATTTGACATTCACATATCCATGACCATAAAAAAAGGCCACAAAAAACTAGGAGCATTATACAGAAATAAACAATTTCTCACCAAAGCAGCAAAGATTTCAATAGCAAATTCACACCTTATCTCCACCCTACTTTATGCCTCTCCAATATATACCAATGTAAGGCAATGTGATCTAAACAAGCTGGAGACCTGCTACAACAAAATCGCCAAATTCGCCACAGGGGCATCCTACCGTAGTCACCACTGTCTCTCACTTGCTGAACTGGGCTGGCTTGAACTCCCTCACCTCCTTCAGTGGTATCAACTCTCACTCGCCCACAAACTAGTAAACCATCCACTAAATGTCCCATCCCTCCAGAATCTACTCCAACCCTATCGCACTACCAGACCACTAAGATCCAGCAACAAAAATCACTTGCAGATCACTAAAGCCAATAACTCTGCTGGTGAGCACTATTCTCTTGCGCCATAGCCAAATTATGGAACTCACTCCCACCCACAATTACCTCCATACCATCATGCACCCACTTCAAAACTTTACTAAAAGCACACGTAAAAACATGCTGGCTATGCCTTTGCAACTCCCACTCTAATATCATCCACCTCATCCAACTACTACCTTTCTTTCCACTCCACTAACTACCTTGATTATAGCAAGCTCAGATGCTCATAAGCCTAGTACTTATTATACAGCAGGAAGTTCTCATTGTTACATTTGTTAATGCCTGTTATGTACTTCACAGATAAAGATTCTAGTTGTCTACTGATGTACTATGTTCTTCATCTGTAAATATGTTGTTAGAAATTTATATGTTAAATTGTTAATCGCTGTGTAATCCAATGTAACTACTGTCTGTTTATTTTACTGTGGAGCTTTTCTCCCCGGGCCTCCACTGAAAATGGACCCACATCCAGTCGGACACTCCCGGTCAACAAATTTAAATAAATAAAAATAAATAAATAAATAAGAAGGAAGACTGTATGCCCCCAGCCCCGAAGGACAGAGCAGGCAGGACTCCTAACTGAATCTGGGCCCAGATGAATTTTCACTTCATCCTGTCCACCTCAACTTCAGACAGGCTCTGAGAGGACCAGATGGAAGATGCCAATGAGCTGGGCCTGGAGTGGTGCCGAGGAGAGGTCAAGAAGGGAGATTGAGCCCAAGTCGCCTCCAGCTCTGGCGAGAAGCAAGGTGACTGGAGCCGAGGGGAGCCCTGGCTCAGATCTGGGCGGACTTGGCTTGGTCAGGGGACCGCTTGCTAGGCCGGTCCCGCTCCTTATGGTGGTGCTTCTCCCTGTCCTTCTTGGTGGTAGGTTGAGTCCCAAAAGTCAGGGAGAAGTAAGATGAAGTGGAGGCCTCCGAAGATGGAGGGGAAAGAAGGCCTTTCAGAATTAGCTTATTTCTTCTGTCGATCAATGCACGGGGATTGAAGCCCGCACAGAATGAACAGGAGGCATCCAGGTAGGGCACACCCAAGCATACCATGAACTGAGTGCGGCCATCTGAAGGGGGTAGTTTATGGCCACACTCTGTGCATTTCCTGAAGCCTGGCTTTAGAGTCTCTGCCATGGCTAACAGGCAAAAACAGATGTACACACACATACTCATTAACTAGAAGGAAGAGAAAGGAAACAAAGGAGTTTTTTTTTTTTAAGCACAGAACCGATGCCTGAGCACAAAGAAAGGCTATGGAGAAAAGATGGTTAGAGATAGTAAGAAAGAGATGAAAGAACCACTAACTTATCACTTACCCAGCGAGCAAACGAGATCTGAGGGGAGGAGGGAGACAGGGCATTATGGGTAGGGTAGGAGCTTGGAGCTTGGATTCAAAGCTGGAGTATGTGGCAGAGTCGGATCTGTGCCGGATCCGGGTCCCCCAGGTTAAAGATCAAATGAAAACAACAACTTCATATCAATCATTTTTTTGTTTATACTGTGGCATCATTCTAGGTGAGGGTAGTATGCTGCTCAAGGCTAGAAACATACCTCCCTGGGACACATAGTCAGAGAGCTCAATCATGTCTCTCTTCATAAAGTCCAGTGAGGTACATCTCAGTAGTTCACTCTAACATGAACTATGACAGAGTCATAACAGCACTTGTTGCTGAGAGACCTGAGTGCATGCATGATCCGACAAATCCTGCACTGGACAGGCAGCTGACTGTGACTTTTTTCTTGTCCAACCTGGTGAGTGGGACATCCATGTGTCTCACTACTGACTCTCCAATGACTAGAAAATTTGCTTTTCAGTGTTATGCCTTACGGGCTTGGTGAGACACTGGTGTTGCTATGTGTCATGGGTGCTGTGAGAACTGTATTGGCTGTCGCAGTCTTGAATTTTGGAGGTCTCTAATGTCTAAGCAGTTTTTTTAAGGAACCTCCGCGTATGTTGATTTTTGTGTTGGATGTGTACTATGTATATGAGTATTGGTGCTATGTGCGTGTGTAGTGGTGGGTTGACAACTTCTTCCATGTTACTGTTTAGAGTCTGAGAGAAAGCATGGATTCAAGATTCTTGGTGTACATACATCTCTCACACTCTGTACTAGAGTAAGTTATTAGTAGACGGTTGTCTGTGTACATGAGGCAATTGCGACACTGCCTCAAGAGACCCAAGTCAACAATGTTGGCAGGAGAAACAAGGGTTGTCAACTGTCTATAATGCTAGGTTGAAGACTATTGCCACTGGGGTGGGGGCTTTTTGGGATTGATCAAGGAGGAGCTCAGTGGATGGATATTTCTGCCTGTTTTTTTTTTTTTTTTTTTTTTTTTTTGTAATTTACCAGGTTTCAGCTCACTAGCAGTATTTCTTTGTCTGGGAAAGTACTAAGAATGAGGGCTACACTAATGTGCTACATCCATAACTAAGTGAAAAACTATTTAAATGAATCTGTCCAGCTATGGTACACAATTGCATGGCAGTAAGCGATGCTGTGCGATGTGTAAACAAACAGAAATCTGCTCAAATGCGAGAAGCTAAAAACTTGAAAAAAAAAACATTAAAAAGGTTCAAAAGGACCAGTGAGGATGCTTACTCTAAGCCCTAGACTCACCACCCTACTCCAGACAGGTTCCAATCAGTACAATCTTCTCACTAGAGTGCAGAAAGGCCCCTTTCAATCCAAGATGGCCTGGAAAATGTACTCAGAACAAACAGCCACTACAAACAGACCCAGATGCAGCAAACCTGTTATGGACTATGCAACAGCTACTAGCTACCCTAGTTTCAGCAGGAACCACCAGGGAATGTTTAACACAGCAGAAAAATAGCAGTGAGACACTAAAACAAACATTTAAAACAGCAGGAAATCAGCAAAGAGACTCTAAAAAATGTTTTAAACAGCTAGCAAATCAGATATTATAACTATGAAGACTGGTAGAGAAATGTGAAGGCTGCCAGCCTAGCCAGATAGAATTTTGCAGATAATTCTGTCATTTGTAAATATAAATCTAAACTACAAGCTTGTTGTCTTAAATGTAAAGAAATACTGTTACATGTGGAACTGGAAATAAATGTGACAACAGTGCACTCTACTGACCAAAGTAAAAAAATGTGGTGACCCTTTGAAGTAGACAGTGGTGCCGAGGGGTCTACATGAAGAAATTATTTCTATTGTCTTAACCAAGAGTTAAATTGCTAGATTTAAACATGCAAATGTATTTTATTGCTCTGTTCTTGACCAGCTGCAAGATAATATAGGGGAGATGTTAAGAATGTAAATGCAGTTAATGTGTAGCCTGGGAACAACAGGAAAGTGAAAAAGAATTATGTAATGTTTATCAGAACTGCAATAGCAATTTAAACACAGAGAATCAGAAGGCATTAAGCATTTTTGTCTTGATCATCCAACTCACAGCACTCTGCCTGTTTTCTTTATGTAAGTTATCTTAGACTTGTGTTTTCTTTTAGGGATATCTAGAAGCTAAAAATATTAGACTAAGTATTTTTCTGTGATGTCAGAACTGTACTACTGTCTTATTTTAAGGATTTCTGTGTGATCTCTGAACTCATGACTAGCACTGACTGTGTAGTAGAAAGTATTGTTTTGTGGTCTTAATTATTTATTATTAAATATTTTAAAACCTTTCAACTGTGGCTGGTTTGTGTAGAGATAATTTAAGCTCTAGAGTACATTGCATATCTATAGTGATTACTGTACCAAGTCACTCTAAATAAGCCTTGACTGTTTAGTCACAACTACCAATTGGATAATAAAATTGCACAGTAATAATTGGACACCCTTTTAAGGGCCTTTGAGTAGCTGATAAGTATTAGTGGGTGGTGGCAAGTGGAACTACCGTATAGTCTGGGAGAAAGGGGCACAGCTGGAGAAAAGTACAGTTTTGTACCTACCATAAATGTAGATGTTCGAGTGCTCATACAGCTGCAGTCATTACAGATGGATTATCCTGCTGTCAGGAGGGTCCTTGGTTGGCCGAATTCCAAAGTCTAGGTCCGGTGACGGTTGTCGTCGCTTCTTCCCTGACGTCAGTGTGGCAGGGGTATAAAAGAGGCACCCGACGCCATTTTCTTCAGTTTTTCTTGCCCCAGATGTCAGGTGCCCCCAGAAGGAAGGCAAAACATAATGTTATGCAAACATGCAATATAGATAAATCAAAAAACAGTAGTTGCAAGCAAATACACCATAAAAGAATACCCCAAATAGGTTGTATGATAAAGGTGTTTGTCATAAGACCTGTCCTAAGAGGGGACGGAGGGGGGGTAACCTGGACTGCAGCTGTATGAGCACTCAAATATCTACATTTATGGTAGGTACAAAACTGTACTATGTTCATCGTGCATACAGCTGCAGTCATTACAGATGGGAAGAATCCCAAAGCTAAGTAAGGGTGGTAGGCACTAAGTGGAACTAGCAGGAGCGAGGATGCCCTGCAAGACTGCTGTGGCAAAGCCCGCTCTAGATTCAGAGTATAGTGGAAGGTGGTAGTGCTTGGAGAAAGTGTGCACTAAACTCCAAGTAGCTGCTTCCAAAATGTCCTTGGTAGGGACCCCCCTGAGGAAAGCTGCAGAGGTAGCTGTGGCCCTGGTGGAGTGGGATCTGATGTATGCAGGCACAGTTTTTCCATGAAATGAGTAACAAAAACGTATGCAGTGGGCTATCCATTTTGAAATTGTCTGTTTGGAAATAGCCTTTCCTTAAGCACCTGTAGCATAGGACACAAAGAGTTGCTCAGATTTCCTGAATGGCTTTGTTCTGTCCAAATAATAACGAAGTTGTCTGTGAATGTCCAAGGAATGTAGTAGTCTTTCCCCTTTGTTCTGTGGATTTGGATAAAAGGTAGGTAAGTGGATAGTCTGATTCAAAGCTACACTGGATACTACCTTTGGCATAAAGGTAGGGTTGGTTCATAAGGAAACTCTGTCCTGATGGAAAATGATGAATGGTTGCACAGCCATGAGGGCCTGTAGCTCCCAAACCCTGCGTGCTGTGGTGACAGCCAGAAGGAAGGCTGTTTTCCATGACAAGTATTGTAGCTCTGTTGAAGAAGCTGGCTCAAAGGGCGGAAGGGTCAGCTTTTCCAATACGAAGTTGAGGTCCCAAGCTGGAACTGGTGGTTTCCTTGGGGGTTTTATATTTTATGCCCCTCTGAGGAACTGCCTTAAGAGAGGATGTGAGAATAAAGGAGGGTCTGTGTTGTATTGTGCAGAAATGGCTGAAGCGTGGATCTTGATGGAGGAGAAGGAAAGGCCACTGTTCAACATCTCAGCTAGGTACTGTAAAATTTGAGGTATATTTATTACCCAAGGATTCTGGCCCTTTTCTTGATTCCAGGAACAAAATCGTTTCCATTTGGCGGAGTAGGCTTTTCTAGTAGAAGGTCTTCTGGCCCCCAAGATGACATCCTGCACCTCCTTGGAGAGGAGAGTCTGTTGGGAAATTAAGGAATTCTCCATGCAGCTGGATTTAGGGTTTTGAGCTGGCTGTGAAGGGTTTTGTAGTTGTGCTGGGACAACAGAAGATGGACTAGAGGTAGGATCCATGGTGGGGAGTGTGTCAGGCTCTTTAGGAGCGGATACCAGTGTTGTCTTGGCCAGTCTGGAGCAATGAGAATCATTTGTGGCCTCTATGCTCTGGCTTTTAACAGAACTTTGGTCAGTAGAGGAAGAGGCGGGAAGGCATAGACTGTCAATGTTGTCCAATTGAAAGAGAGTGCATCCACTTTCCAGGCCTGTGGATGATAGGTCCTTGAACAAAATTTTTTCAATTGGTAATTTCTGTGGGTAGCAAATAGATCTATGTCTGGCTGTCCCCATGCCAGAGTTATCTTTGTGAAAACTTGAGAATGCAACTTCAATTCGTGTGGATCTCTCATATTTCTGCTTAGGTTGTCTGCCAGTGTGTTTTCCTTCCCTGGCAGGAATTGTGCCTGTAGTTGAATTTGTAATTCCAGTGCTGTGTTCCATAGGGTCATGGCTTGCCTGCACAGGGGGTATGAATGAGTTCCTCCCTGTTTGTTTATGTACCACATGACTGTGGTGTTGTCTGTCCTTATCAATAACTGGCCTGGATGCAGTAGGTTTTTGAAGGTCTAAGAGCATTTTGCACGGCTAGCATCTCCTTTTGGCTGATGTGTAGGTGCTTCTCTTTTTGGGACCATTTTCCCTGAATGCACTGATCTGTCATGTGTGCTCCCCAGGCGTAGTCTGAAGCATCTGTTGTGATGATTTGAGTTGCTTGAGGTACACAGAAAGGGAGACCTGTGTTTCTTTGGCATGCTTGAGCCCACCACAAAAATTCCTTTTGAAGGCATGGAATGAGTGGTATAATTGTTCCAAGCTGTGGCTATGTTGAGACCATAAGTTTTTTAGGTACCATTGAAGTTTCTTCATATGCAGCTTTGCACATGGGATTAGTAGGATGCAAGATGCCATGAATCCCAGAGCCTGCAGGAATTTCCTTGCAGTTAGCCTGGTGAAAGTTGCCATTTTGCTGAAGTATTGAGACAGATGCCCTTATTTGTCTGGCATGAGGTAGGCCATCTGGGTGGTTGTATTTAAGCTGGCACCCAGGAAAATTACCTGTTGAGAAGGTATTAGTTTTGATTTCTTTTTGTTCACTGTGTATCCCAGGAAGTTTAACAGTTTTATTACAAACGCCAGATGCTGCAATAGAATGTCCTTGCTGTCCACTTGGATCAGGCAGTCGTCCAGATATGGGTAGATTTGTATTCCTTGTAGTCTGCAGAAGGCAATTACTGATGCCAGGCATTTCGTAAACACTCTGGGTGCAGTAGATAAGCCAAAGGGCAATGCAGAGAATTGGTAATGGGTTGAACCTGCAAGAAATCTGAGGTATCTTCTGCAATCTTGTCTGATAGGGACATGCACGTATGCCTCCTTGAGGTCCAATGTTACCAGCCAAGACTCCTTGCCCAGCATGGGAAGAAGCTGCTGTAATGTGAGCATCTTGAATTTTGGCACCTGTAAATATGTGTTTAGGATGGATAGATCTAAGATAGGTCTCCAATCTTTGTCTTTCCTTGGTACCAGGAATAGTCTGGAATAAAAACCTTGACCTTGTTCTTTTGCAGGTACCTCTTGAATCGCTTTCATATCCATGAGAGCGAAAATTTGTCTTTGTGCCTCTGCCCTTTGATTTTGTGGCAGGTTTGGCATGCCTCTCATTTTTGGAAGGGTGTGAAAGTGGAACCTGTAGCCTCTGTCTATAATGTCCAGAATCCATTTGTCTTTTGTAACAATATGCCAATTTTTTGAAAATAATGCCAGTTTTCCGCCCAAAGGTGCTGCCATTAAAGCTTTGCTTGGCAGGTATAGGGGGAAGTCATTGTGTCTGTTTTTTAAATGACTGTGATCTAGCTTCTCCACCTCTTGGGGTTGGTGCTTGCCACTGTCTTGCTCTGTAAGATCCTTGAGGTTGCCCTCTACCCCTTGGGCATCTGTATCTGCCCCTTTGAGGTCTATCCGTGGCTGGAAAGGACCAATTTTTTGAAGGCCAGTTTCTGCTGAAGCGTGGAGGTTGTACCTGCAGGAAATCTTTCACTGTTTGCATTGATTTCGCTTTTTCCTCCATTTTCTTTAGTACCTCCTCAGCTTTAACACCAAACAATACATCTTTTTGAAGTGGTGCATCTAATAACTTTGCTTTGACATGATCTGGTAAGGTTTGCTCTTTGAGCCAAGCATGTCTACGTATAACAGACCCTGTGACAGCAGCTCTACATGAGGCCTCTAAAGCATCAAAACCACACTGCAAGGTATGTTTACCCACTTGCTCTGCACCATGCAACAAATCCTGCAACTCTTTCAAATCTGGTTGTTCTGTTTGTGTCATTTTGCTTTTCAACTGAGATAACAAAAACTGTTGGTACTTTAACATATGGAATTGACAGTTTAATACCCTCATGGTTAAAGTGGCAGAGGTATACACCTTTTTCCCCCACCTTTCTAATGCTCTGGAATCTCTCTCTGAAGGTAAAGGGTTTTTAGCAGTAGAGGCCTTTATTCCCTTGGGACCCTGTGAAATAGTTTCTGGGTCAGCAGTATGGCTTTTATAAAGGAACTGGTGAGAATCAGGAACCCAGTAATACCGGTCTGGTTTAACAGGGGCTGGAGATAAAGAATCTGGATTAAGGCTGGCTTCTGTGTACACATCATCCAAAATATCTAAAACAGGAGGGATAGCCAGGGGCCTATGCTGGGGGAGCAGTAGAAATTCCCTGAGCCTTTTCTTGGAATCTGAGTAATCTTGGCCTTCCCAGAGAAAGTGTTCCCTCAATGTATGCAGGGTTTCCCCAAAAGAGTAGTCCTCAGGGGGGGGAAACCGAAGGAATAGACTCCTCAGCATCAGAGTTTTCGAAAGGGGAATAGGCATAATCCGGGTCCTCAGAGTGTTCTGAGGTAATAGAAGCCTGGTCTGAGGAAGGGTAGTCTTCCTCTAGTCTGGGTCTTTTGTCAGAGGGGGGTTGAGAACCCCTGATGAGAGTAATCAAATCCTCAGCCATTTTAAGCATCTGCTTTTTAGGAATGCGGCCTTGATAGGAGGTCTGAGGACCCTGTTTTTTAGTTTTCATGTCTGCTTTAGATTTAGTGAAGGATTTAATAGAGAAGGTGGAAGGCCTGAAGACGCCTTCAGAAATGGCAGGCCTGTCTAAATTTTGAGTTTCCCCACCAAGAGTGGCGTCGGTATCTGCAGTAGGAATGGAGACCGAGGAGCCTGCGACCTTGGGTACTGAAGTCACCGGTAATGTAGTTTCATTGGTACTCAGGGGCTGCGTAGGCTGAGAACCGGAGAACCAGTAGTCGGCCTAAGCGTGGTCTCAGTACTTGGTGCGGACCTCGGATGTCAGTCCTTATCTTTGCGTCTTTTGCTCAAAACTGGTGTCAGTGTATCCGACGACATGATATAATTAAATTTTTTGCCAAAATAATGAAGGGCGAACTCCGCCCGGTGCTTAATAGTGCGCTTGTTGAATCTAGCACAAAAACGGCAGGCCGAGACGTCGTGGTCTGGGCCTAAGCAAGGTATACAGAAAGAGTGGACATCCTTATGCGGTATTTGCTTCCCACAAGAAATGCAATTATTAACTTTGTCTGACATCGGTCTGAGGCAAGAAAAGTTTCCCCAACGGGGTACTTAGCTTTAAAGAAGACTTCGGCTGAAATACTTTCGTAAATCTCAGGAGCTGGCTGACCGGCACTTGCGAACTGCTTCTGCTTGGGGCACCGCGTGGCAAGAAAGACAGAAGAAAATGGCGTTGGCTGCCTCTTTTATACCCCTGCCGCACTGACGTCAGGGAAGAAGTGATGACAACCGACGCCGGACCTAGACTTTGGAATTCGGCCGACCTAGGACCCGCGTGACGGCAGGATAACACATCTGTAATGACTGCAGCTGTATGCACGATGAACATCTGTGCCAGCCTTCCCCAGGAATGTCTGTGTGGTTGTATAAACTCTTTATCTCAAAGAGCATGTGTGTCAGCTACTTGGGCAGGGACACGAAGCACTGGTTGGACAGAGAGGGTGCTAGAGGTCTTAGCTTGCCCACTAGGCTGAGATCTGGACCCAACAGCTTTGCCAGTGGGGAGACTTACTGGGGACCTGGAGAGCAAGGGAGTGAAAAGCCCCGGACTGACTGTGATCTCTGTGTGCTCTTAAGGGAAACTGCATTTTACTATGTTTATTCGTTATCCCTTCCTCATATATGAGACGCCCTCTCTGGTGTTAGTGGTGAGGATTGAGGCTCCTTGATTGCTGGGTCAGGGCACGGGTGTCATATATTAATTGGTGGCAGTGGTTGGGATATCCTCACATATTAATTGTTTGGCGGCGGTGGGATATCCACATCACATATTAATTAGTTGGCAAATACTAATTGGCTTGTAGTGGTGTGGGTAGAGTGCATCCTGTACCTTGTGTACAGTGAGCTTTGAAGGTGTTTTGCACTCTAAAACAGCCACGTAGTAAATACTTATAGTTCAGATCACAATTCTTTTATTTCTTTTGTTAGCTTAGTTAGTCAGGGTGAGCAGGCAGCATATCAGCAGAGGAGTATGGAAAGCTGACAAGGATCCAGCTGGTGGAGATGTGCCAGGCTAGGGGACTGGTACATGGAAACCTGACTAAGGCAGACCTGATTGCAGCCTTGGTTACAGCTGCATCAGAAAACAGCAACCAGGAGGACAATCAGACTGGCAATGGAGATATAATTCCCGCAGAGAACGGACAGCTCAACCTTTCTACAGTGGACTTAAAAATCCAGCTGGAGCTAAAGAGAATTGAGTTGGAGGCCAGGCATGTGGAATTAGAAGCAAATGAGAGACTGTGACATTTGCAGGCTGAGGAGAATGAGAAAGTGTTACGACTGCAAGCTGAGGAACGAGAGAGGCAGAAGCAGCATGAGAAGGAGATGCTGACTCTTCACCAGAGTCATGAAGGTAATGGGGAAGGGAGTAAATGGACCCCAGAAGCACAAAAGGTCAGTAAATTTCTTCCGCAGTTCAAAGAGGGGGATAATTTTGATAGTTTCATTCATATGTTTGAGAGGGTATGTAAACAGTATGAAGTTGACCAAGGGCTCTGGGTACAGTTCCTGACCCCCTTACTCCGTGGTAAACCTATAAATGTTCTGTCCAATATGTCTGATGTTGCATGTTTTGATTATACTGCTGTAAAAAATTGTCTGTTAGAACTGTTTAAGCTAACACCTGAAACGTACAGGAAAAAGTTTTGTGAGCACAGATGCAAGGCAGATGAAAGTGTGTGTGAATGTGTTGCTGAATCGAGCAATTATTTCCATAGGTGGGTGAGTGGATGTCAGGTCACCACTTTTGAAGGGCTGGCAGACCTTTTGATGAGAGAACAAGCCCTTAGCACTTTGTCTGAGGGCATGAGGATCTGGTTAGCTGATAGACAATGTGCTACTTCAGATCAGTTGGGGAAGAAGGGAGACCTATACCTGGCAAGCAGGGTAGCCCTGCGCAGGAAGAGGACCCCCAGTACTGCTCATAGGTCTAAAGGAACCCATGGTGGGCAGCACAGACTGCCACAACAGAATCTGCCAGTAGCAGGGGAAGCCACTAGTCCAGGTACATGTCCAGGAGCAAGGGTTAAATGTTTTGAATGCAACCAGTAGGGCCATGTGGCATACAGATGTCCAGAGAGGCAATGTGGGGAACAAAAGGTGAGGGAGTAAGTAAGTAGGAAAGACAAAATTCCAATAGCAGGTTGTCTTGAGACAACAGGGGTACTAAACTACCATCCTGCAGATGTCCTGGTAGGGAAGGATTTGGATGACGCAGTACCATGTGCTTATGCAGTTACACACAGTGAGGCTAGGAGACAAGCATGTGGGTCTGGTAGCCTGGGGGAGACCCAGACAGACTGCATACTTGCAGCCAGGACTGGTGAGGTGTTTACTTCAGGGAGGGAGCTACTCTGCAGCAGTGATACTGAAGGTGAGCTACAGCTGCTTGGGGGTACTGATGATCCCTTGGACAGAGTGACTGCAAAGGTAGAGGTGAGTAGTAGTACCCAGGCTGACAGTGAGGCACCACTGTCAGAGGATGCCAGACTTCCTGTGGAAGGGGAGCTGGGAAGGGTTGCAAGGAGAGAGTTGAGACAGGCTCAGCTCTCAGAGCCTACATTGCAAGGCCTGAGGCAGGCAGCTAGGGAGGCACCTGATTCTAACGGAAAGGGGGAATCTGTATACTGGGACAAAGGGTTACTATACAGAGAGTGGACCCCTGAGGGATGGCTAGGAGGTGAGAGAGTACAACAGTTGGTAGTGCCTAGAGCCTACCATCTGGTGCTTCTAGCCATAGCCCATGGCATTCCCTTTGCCGATCATATGGGCATAAAATGTACAAAGAGGCATATTATGCAGTACTTCTATTGGCCTGGAATTTCCAGAGATGTAACAGGGTACTACAGGACCTGTGAGCAGTGCCAAAAGGTAGGCAAGGCAGGAGACAAGGTGAGAGCTCCTTTGATGCCTTTGCCTGTGATTGAGGAGCCATTTTAGAGGGTAGTTATGGATATTGTGTATCCTCTGAGTACCCCAAGTTCTACAGGGAAAATGTATATCCTAGTGGTAGTGGATTATGCTACACGATACCCTGAGGCAGTGGCTTTGACCTCCATTGAGGGACAGAAGGTGGCAAATGCTTTGTTAGAGATTTTCAGCAGGGTAGGTTTCCCAAAAGAAATACTGACTGACAGAGGTGCCAATTTCATGTCAGACCTGCTGGCATGTCTGTGGAAGTCCTGTGGGGTGAAGCACATGAAGACCACCTCCTACCATCACCAGACTAATGGTCTTGTTGAGAGGTTAAGCTCTACAATCAAGTCCATGCTATGGGCATTTGCAGATCAGTTTAAGAGGGAGTGGGACAAATATTTGCCCCATCTGTTGTTTGCTTACAGAGAGGTTCCCCAGGAATCCACAGGTTTTTCACCCTTTAAGTTGCTCTATGGGCACAGGATGAGGAGACCTCTAGATTTAATTCAAGATGGGTGGGAAGGTGAGTGCGAGTCTCACAAGGAGTCTGTTGTGGCATACATCCTAAACCTCAGGACAAGGCTCAGGGAACACATGGGCTTGGCCCAGGAGAACCTGGCAGAAGCTCAACAACAGAAAAAGGTGGGGTATGACAGGAATGCTCAAGCTAGAGAGTATGCTGTGGGGAAGCAAGTAATGGTTCTCATTGCTGTCAGACACAACAAGATGCAAGCAGCTTGGGAGGGACCCTACAAGGTGATAAGAAAGGTAAATGATGTTAACTACATGGTGGAACTGCTAGGCAGACAGCAGGGGCACAAACTGTACCATGTTAACATGATGAAACCTTACCATGATAGGGAGGCCCTTATGCTGAGCATTTGCAGTGGAGTGCAGGAGGAGTCTGAGGGAGATCTGGGGACTGATCTCCTCAGCGAGGCTCGGGCTGACACCTCGGTGGAAGGGGTAGCAATGTCCCAGCAGCCATCTCCTACCCAGGTTCGAGAAATCCAAGTAGTGTTGCAGGAATGTGGGGACATGTTCACTGGGAAACCAGGGTGCACCCACCTGGTGCAGCACCAGGTGGATACAGGACCCCAAAGGCCTATTAGGCAGGCCCCTTATAGAGTGCCTGAGAGAGGCAAACAGACTTTTAGGGAGGAGGTACAGAAGTTGTTGGAACTAGGGGTGATTCAAGAGTCCAAAAGTCCATGGGCCTCCCCAGTGGTGCTGGTGCCAAAGGATGGCAGCACCAGGTTCTGTGTGGACTACAGGAAATTAAATAGTCACACAGAGTCGGATGCTTACCCCATGACTAGGGCAGATGAACCCCTAGATCAGCTGGGTGGGACTAAGTATCTTACAACCACTGATCTTACCAAGGGTTACTGGCAGGTGTCCTTGACTCCCAGTGCTAGAAAGAAGTCAGCCTTTGTGACACCTTTTGGCTTGTATGAGTTCACAAAGATGCCCTTTGGGATGAAAAATGCCTCAGTGACTTTGCAGAGGCTGGTAGATAAAATCCTAGCAGGAACAGGAGAGTTTGCCCTTGCTTACCTGGATGATATTGCCATCTACAGCCATTCCTGGCCAGAGCACCATCAGCATGTCAGAGAGGTACTGGGCAGACTACAGAGGGCAGGGTTGACCATTAAGCCAAGCAAATGTCAAGTGGGTATGGCAGAGGTCTCCTACCTAGGACATAGAGTGGGGAGTGGTAAGATAAGGCCAGAACCTGCCAAAGTGGAAGCCATTCAGGCATGGCCTGCACATGTTACTAAAAAGCAGGTAAGGGCATTTTTAGGGACAGCAGGGTATTACAGAAAGTTTGTCCCCAGTTATAGTACTATAGCTGCTCCCCTCACAGACCTGACAAGGAAGAACAGGCCAGATAAGGTAATGTGGACCCCAGCATGTGAGCAGGCATTCCAGAAGCTTAAAGAAGCTTTGGGAGGACCCTCTGTGTTAGCCAGTCCAGATTACAGCAAAGAATTTGTTGTGCAGGTGGATGCTTCAAACCATGGGGTGGGGGTTGTACTTAGCCAGATTTTTTTCAGAGGGGAAAGAGCAGCCAGTGGTTTATCTCAGTCATAGGCTCCAACACAGGGAGGAATGCTATGCAGCTGTAGAAAAGGAATGTCTAGCCATAGTGTGGGCATTGCAGAAACTTCAGCCTTATCTGTATGGAGGGAAATTCACTGTTATGACAGATCACAACCCCTTAACATGGTTAAACAGAGCCAGCCAGCAAAATGCCAAGTTGCTAAGATGGAGCCTAGGGTTGCAATCATATAGGTCAGTGCAGCACCGCAGTGGGAGTAGCAATGTTAGTGCAGATGGGCTCTCAAGACAGGGAATGGAGTAGGTATACTCAGACAGACCTGACCCTCTCAAGTGGAGTTTCTCAAGGGTCACTTGAAAAACTAGCTTGAGTTCTCCGGGGGGGGGGGGGTAGACTGGTAGAGAAATGTGAAGGCTGCCAGCCTAGCCAGATAGAATTGTGCAGATAATTTTGTCATTTGTAAATATAAATGTAAACTACAGGCTTGTTGTCTTAAATATAAAGAAATACTGTTACATGTGGAACTGGAAATAAATGTGACAACAGTGCACTCTACTGACCAAAGTAAAGCATGTGGTGACCCTTTGAAGTAGACAGTGGTGCCAAGGGGTCTAGATGAAGAAATTATTTCTGTATTCTTAACCAAGAGTTAAATTGCTAGATTTAAACATACAAACATATTTTTATTGCTCTGTTCCTGACCAGCTGCAAGATAACACAGGGGAGATATTAAGAATGTAAATGCAGTTAATGTGTAACCTGGGAACTCCAGGAAAGTGAAAAAGAATGATGTAATGTTTATCAGAACTGCATTAGCAATTTAAACACAGAGAATCAGAAGGCATTAAGCATTTTTGTCTTGATCATCCAACTAACAGCACTCTGCTTGTTTTCTTTATGTAAGTTATCTTAGACTTGTGTTTTCTTTTAGGGATAGCTAGAAGCTAAAAAGATTAGACTAAGTGTTTTTCTGTGATGCCAGAACTGTACTACTGATTTATTTTAAGTATTTTTGTGTGATCTCTGAACTCGTGACTAGCACTGACTGTGTAGTAGAAAGTATTGTCTTGTGGTTTTAATTATTTATTATTAAATATTTTAAAACCTTTTAACTGTGGCTGGTTTGTGTAGAGATAATTTAAGCTCTAGAGTACACTGCATATTTATAGGGATTACTGTACTCTAATAAGCCTTGACTGTTTAGCCACAACTACCAATTGGATAATAATATTGCACAGTAATAACTGGACACCCTTTTAAGGGCCTTTAAGTAGCTGATAAGTATTAGTGTGTGGTGGCAAGTGGAACTACCATATAGTCTTTGAGAAAGGGGCACAGCTGGAGAAACTGTGCCAGCCTTCCCCAGGAGTGTTTGTGTGGTTGTATAAACTCTTATCTCAAAGTGCATGTGTGTGTATGTGTCAGCTACTTGGGCAGGGACACGAAGCACTGGTTGGACAGAGAGGGTGCTAGAGGTTTTAGCTTGCCCACTAGGCAGAGATCTGGACCCTATAGCTGTGCCAGTGGGGAGTCTTACTGGGGACCTGGAGAGCAAGGGAGTGACCAGCCCCGGACTGATTGTGATCTCTGTGTGCTCTTAAGGGAAATTGCACTTTGCTATGTGTATTTGTTATCCTTTTTTCATATATGGGACACACTCTCTGGTGTTAGTGGTGAGGATTGAGACTCCTTGATTGCTGGGCCAGGGCATGGGTGTCACAATAACAATGCTTGGTGGAAAAAACAGAACAAGCAGAACAGATTGCTTTGCATCAGTGAAAAACACCAGCAAATGCTTAAACATTAAAAGTAGGAAAAAGAGTTACGTAAACAGTGAAAGCAGCAATAAAATTGGATTTAAAAGGTAAAGTAAGGCAACAATTGCAGTACAATATTGCAGATTAGTACACAGTATATAAATACAGTATTAAAGTAGTTGGCAGGCAATAAAAACTGCAGTAAATAGTATAAATACGCAACAAAAAAAAAAACAGACAACTTATGTTTTTTTGGAAGCTCAGAAGCCTCTAGTCGTCTGGTAGCTCAGCTCAGTTTAGCTCGGTACAAACAAATCTAACCTGTGTATAAACCTTAAGGGACTAAAAACATTTTAACTACTTGCATCTTGCTATGTATATACATAAAAAAGAAGTTATGTACTCACCATAACTTTCAATCTGAGTAGTTAATACTTCATTTTCTGCAACCTGTGGGTAATCGGATCCATATTGAATCTGAGCCGGCAACATTTTTTTCAAGCATCTGCTCTAAACTCCTCCCCTTACCCATAATCCCTCACATCTCCTACCTTCCCTCAGATCGAGTTTGCCACTAATCAAACTCTTAAAAACTCAATAACAACACTAACCTAAAACAGGTTTGGGGGAAGGAGGGTGGGACGGTTGCAGAAAATGAAGTATAACTATTCAGATGGAACGTTATGGTGAGTACATAACACCTTTATCCGAAGTAGTTAACTTCATTTATCTGCAACCTGTGGGACAGAGTCCCCAGCTACCAAAACTCCTGGGAGACCCTCATGAAAGCATATTCTTGAGCACCGCAGAGCTCTCCCTACAGAGATCAAATCCAACTTATAATGAGAAATAAATGTATGTGACCTTGCCCAGGTTGCTGCTGCACAGATATCATCCACAGAAACCCTAGACCAAAAGGCAGCAGAAGTTGCCATAGATCTGGTAAAATTAGCTTTAATAGGAACAGATATGGACAGGTCTTTATCCCTACAGACTTGCAGTATACATTGTGTAATCCATCTAGCCAAGGTGACCTTGGAAATGGCTTTGCCCAAAAAGGGTCTGGAAAAAGACACGAATAATTGGTCAGACTTACGGAATTGTTTAGTCCTGTGTAAACAGAAACAAAGCTGTCTATGAACATCTTAAAAATGCAGCTTATATTCACCTTTGTTCTGGAAATTTGGAAAGAACACAGGCAGATTAATCATCTGGTTAATATTAGATTCAGAAGCAGCTTTCGGTAAGAAAGAAGGGTTCGTGCGAAGCGAAACCTGGTCTTTATGAAAGATCAAGTAAGGGGGCATGGCAGACAAAGCTTGGATCTCAGAAACCCTTCTAGCCGAGGTAATGGCCACTAGAAAAGCTGTCTTCCAGGACAGGAATTTCAAATCTACCGATGCTGCTGATTCAAATGGGGGTGCCACCAACGCCTGAAGAACTAGTGTAAGGTCCCAAGGAGGGACAGAATCCTTAACCGGGGACGCAAAAGAAAAGTACCTTTCAGAAAAGCCTTGCACAATCTCAAAGAGGCCAGAGCATTCAGATTTTCGCCAACATGAAAATTAGATATGGCTGCCAGTTGTACTTTCACTGTAGAGGAACTAGCCCCTTGTTGGAAAATATATGACAAAAACTCCAACGCTGCAAGAACCAGGGCTGTAAATGGATCTAGGTTTCTCTGGGAAGCCCAAATAGAGAAGCATTTCCATTTGCTGCGATAAACTTTCCTAGTGGAAGCTTTGTAGGATGCCATCAAAATACTCTTTACTGAAGATGACAGACTGGGAGTCCTAGCGATCAAGGGAACTGGAGCAACCAAGCTGTCAGCTTGAGGCTGCCCAGATCGGGTAGACTGACGCCAGAGGGATGAGAGATGAGATCCGGGCAGGGATCCAGAAAGCGTGGAGGAGTTGGAGCATGAGACCAGAAGAAGGGGAACCACACTTGATGACACCAGAACGGGGCAATGAGGATCACTTTGCACCCCAGTCGGCAAGCTTTCTGAAGAAACTTCGGAATGAGAGGTAGCGAGGGATAGGCATACAGTAACCCAGGAGGCTAATCATGGATGAGAGCATCTCTGGGGGAGTCCCCTGGTGAGAGGATCAGAGCGAAGAACTCGCTGCACTTCACCTTGGAAGGAGATGTGAAGATATCGCAGCAAGGGTGACCCCACGCAAGGAAGATCTCAGAGACCAATCATATGGCATTAGAATAGCTCGACTCAGTCTGTCCGCTAAAATGTTGGAGCGTCCCGGGATGTGCGTTGCAATCAGAAACAGACTGGTGGAGCTCGCCCACTCCCACACTCTCATGGCCTTGCAGCAGAGAGGGTAAGATCTGGTTCTTCCTTGTTTGTATATGTACCAGACAACAGACATGTTTGTCTGACTGAACTGCAATCGTCCCTGGGGGAAGAACAGCATGGAAGGCTTGCAACACTAAAAGCACTGCCCTCATCTCCAGAACACTGATATGCAATCTGGTCTCGGTGTGGGACCACGTGCCTTGGACCGTTCTCCCGAAAAAGTGCCCCCCACCCAAGCTGGGAGGCATCTGTGGTCACTGTGGCTTGGGCTGGGGGTGTTAAAAGGGACAACCTGCCAAGATTTCCGGCAATTGGAACACCAAAGAAGAGAAATCTTGCAGGCTCTGCTGATTCGTATTGGGTAGTCCATGGGGAGGTCTAACCAAGACCACTAAACTGCTAGGATCAACTGAAGCACCCTCATGTGAAGGCGCGCACAGGGAAGGATTGAAATTGCTGTGGGCATGGAGCCTAGGGCTCGGAAAACGTCGCTCGCCGTTGGCGTCCTGGGCCGTGGATCACTGACACATGAGCCCGTAGGTTCTGGACCCTGTCCTGAGTGAGAAAAACCTGCAATAATAGAGTGTCCAACCATGCTCCTATGAATTCCAAGGTCTGTGTCAGGTTCAAGCGGGACTTGGAGACGTTTATGGTAATCCCTAGATTGACTGCAAGATGCAGGAGTCTCTGGCCATATAAATTAGATGCTTGGTGGCAGCAGCGAGGAGCCAATCGTCTAGGTAAGGAAACTCCTGAATTCCCTGAAGTCTCAGGTGAGCCGCTACGACTGCCATAATCTTGGTAAACACCCTGGGGGCTGTGGTGAGACCGAAGAGAAGGGCTCTGAACTGGAAATGATTGGCTCCCAGCTGGAAGAGAAGGAATCTCCTGGAGCTTCTGCAAATCTTGATATGGTAGTAAGCATCCCGGAGGTCTATCAAGCACATCTAGTCGCATTCTCGAAGGTAAGGTAGAATGGACTGCAAGGTGACCATCGGGAATTTCTGCTTGGCTACAGACAGGTTCAGGGCTGACAGGTCCAATATGGGCCTGAGGTCCCCCCGTCTCTTTTGGCACTAAAAAGAACCTGGAGTAAACGCCTAATCCGGACTGATCTGGGGGGACCGTTTCGATGGCCCGATTGTAAAGCAGTTTTGAAATTTCATGTTCTGTGGCATCCCTTTGAGCAGGTGGAGCATCTGGGAGGTGCTTTGATTGGACGGGTGGGGCAATAAACAGAATGGAGTATCCTTTGGATATAACTTGGAGTACCCAATGGTCCATCGTAATGGACTCCCAAGCCATTAGGTGCAATGACAATCTTCCTCCTGACTATCTCCAGAGTAGGACAGTCAGACAAGCCCTCAGAGTTGCTGTGCAGGTCTGTCTGAGAAGGTCCCCTAGACCCAAAGTTCCTCGGGCCCCCTCTGCCTCTGGGGTGGCATCTGTCTTTTCCTCTTCTTCCTCTAGGGGATGAGTTGCCTTGAGTGTCCCGGGAAAACTGAGATTTTCGGAGCCACATCATCTTCTGCCCTCTCTGATTTCTAGAAAAGGATCTTTGAGGGCTAGAGAAGCAGACTCCAATGGCAGACAGAGTCTTCCCGTCCTTCTTGCTCTGGACCAGGATGTCCCGAACTGTCTTCCCGAACAGGGAGGAACTGTCAGAGGGAGCATTTGTGAATGACGCCTTGAAGGGGTCCACGAATTGACAAGAGTCTGAGCCAAGCATGCAGCCTCATAGCTATGCCAGTCCTAGCCGCTCCTTCCATGGCATGGGAAAGAAGACGCATGGACATGTTTGAAACAGATTTCAGAGTCGACATTTTCACTGAGAACAGTCCCTTGTCCTCTGGCGACAAAGACTCTGGGGGCGACACAGCGAATTCCGTGACTAGGTCTCACTGGAGTCGAATGATGTGTGCCAAATAATTCAGCGTTCGTATGGAAAACATTGCTGAAGAAAAGACTCACTTCCCAAACCAATCCACCACCCTAGACTCCTTGTTTGGAGGGTGGACTGAAGAACATTACTGAGCAAGTTCTCTTTTGGTGGCAGCTGCAACCACCATAGTATCCACAGGGGATCCCTTGTACCAGGCCTGTCTGTGTGTGGGAGGAGAAAGGATCCTGTCTGGGCATTTGGGTATTGGCTCTATGGTGTCAGGCTCCTTCCATGCCCGTGTGGTAATGAGATCCACTAATGGATCTGCAGTAGGGGACACCCAGGATGTAGATGGGCCCATGCCAAAGGCCTCCAGGAATACTGACTCATCTGTAGAGAGTTTTGGGGCTGATCAACCTCCCCTCTGGCACAGGATTTCCATGATGTCTCCAAAGGAGACATCCTCGGGAGGTGACCTGGGGGAACCCTCACCTTCATCCAAGTCAGCATCTTCTGTGAGGGACTCGGGGGAGTCCATGTGCCTCCTCTTACATGAATGCTTATGGGGAGCCTCCTCAGTGGGACTCTCTGAAGAGGGCTCGTAAGTCACGGGGGGTTCCATGACAAGATCCACCTGGGGGTCCTCTAGCACAGGCTGTCCATGGGACAAGCTGATGGGAGTCATGACCAAATCAACGGCAGCCTGAGCGGAGTCCAAGGCAATGAGCTGGGGTCTCAATCCCTGGGAGAGAGCCCTCTCCACCATGTCGAAGGCCGAAGGAGAGCGCACCTCCTTGGCAACCAACAAGAAAGAATTTCTCCCTGGCTTTGTCGTGAGGATCTGGGCCAAGGCTAAGGTAGCCAGGGTTCTGAAGGAACAGCTTGTATCCGACAAAGTCAGAGCCGAAAACATCTCCGTTCCCTTGGATCCGGCACCCGTTCTCGGCACGAGAGTTGCTGGGATCCAAACAAGTCCGATCCAAGGAACTCAAGGTAATCTCCGGCATCGAGGTTGGAGGAACCTTCGGTGCCGAACCTCCAGCTCCGAGGATCTTCGTATCCATAAACACCGAAACCGAAGGTCGGATCGGGGAAGGAGAGATTGGATGGAAGAACAGCTTACAGGTCCCCTCTCCAGCCAGAGAGGGGCCTGGCAAGACTCCCATTTGGATTCGAGTCTGAATGAATCTCCGCATCATCCTGTCCATGTCAAGCTCCGACAGACTCCGAGTCGACCACGAGGAGGCGACCGACTCGGATTTGGCTGGTCTGTGAGATGACCTCAAAGAAGGCCTCTGGTCCGAAGGCTCCGTCGGCCTCACGGAGAACCTCAGGGAATGAAACCGAGGAGAAGTGGTCCTGAGAATTTTAGAAGGTGGACTAGGAAATGGCTCTTGCACCTGAGATTGTTTGCGGTGCCTTTACGTCCTTTTCTCTTTCTCTCTCTTGTCCTTATCTCTATCCTTTGTTTTTGTCCCTGTCTCAGCAGGCTTGAAGGGAGGTTGAGTCCCAGCGTGAGGGGGGGGGGGGGTTGGTCAGCTACTGGAGCTGATGTCGAGGTCATCGTATCTAATGCAGAAACTGGTAGCAGGCCCTTAGCTACCAGTTTCGACTTTCTCTCTTTCAACGCCCTGGGGTTGAACCCTGTACACACATTACATGGCAGACTAAGGTGGGGAACACCCAGGCAAATAACACACAGAGTGTGGTCATCAGCTGGTGAAAGTTTGTGGCTACACACTGTGCATTTTTTAAATGTTGGTTTTGGCTGGTCAGCCATCATCACACACCACTCAGCCAAAACTAAACCAACAAACGCACACACACAAGGGACAGTTAGGACTACACTACCTCAGAAATAAACTTTCTAAACTACTTTTTTTTTTTGTAACAAAAAAACGACGAACAACGAAGGGGAGGAAAGGGTTGACCACAAACAACTACACTCCCACACTAAATATAAACCAAAAAGTACCACTTACTATACCTAACTTGGAGCTATAGAGACCACGATGGGTACGCATGAAGCGGCAAACAAGATCTGAGGGAAGGTAGGAAATGTGAGGGGTTATGGGTAAGGGGAGGAGCTTGGAGCAGATGTTTGAAAAAATGTTGCTGGCTCGGATCTGATATGGATCCAATTACACACAGGTTGCAGATAAATTAAGTTAAGTACTTCAGATCTAATTTTTTTCTTAACAGTATTACTTAAGTGGTGCATGAATTTCTCTGCATGTTATAAAGTGAAGTTTTTTTCATTTTTTTTAAGTGTAATGGTGATACTAATGTAAATAGGTGCTTCTGCTTATTGTTTTTGTTTCTTTCTCCCTTCCCTCTTTCTCCTTGTTTAGTTTTAAGAAATGTAGGAGCTGCAACGTAAAACAAAACAAAAAAGGGCATCTGGTTAGAACAGCAGGACAAAAGAAACATTAATGTGCTTTTTCTGATTCTTGCATAGGGGAATTACTGT
Source organism: Protopterus annectens (assembly GCF_019279795.1). Taxonomy (NCBI): domain Eukaryota; kingdom Metazoa; phylum Chordata; order Ceratodontiformes; family Protopteridae; genus Protopterus; species Protopterus annectens. The sequence continues at coordinate 97,278,176 of NC_056729.1, read as the reverse complement.
GTTAAGCTTTGGTTTTATATATTAACAAGTTCTGACAGAAAACAAGTAAATGAAAAAGAATATTGAATATTACAAAGTCTTTTTTCTAGTAAACAGTCCTCTATCTGGTTCTCATGTCACTAGTAGACAATCTAATAAAGAGAAATGGCTTGGAGAAAATGTTTTCTGAAAGCATTCAAGTGTTTTCTCAACTGGGAGATCTACAAAGATAAGGTAAAACCAGACAGCACTTTAACAGAATCACATTCTCTACTATGCGTCTTAGCATGGATAAGCTCTCTTTCTGTTTTGCTCGAGTCTGTGTGTGTGTGGCTGTCTGTCACATGTGTTCCTATTAATGGAGTAAAACGTCAATATTTCAAGATGTACATAGTTTTGAGTGTTACTGTTAAGTTAGCAGGTTTTAGAGGGGTACTGTATGTGTATGTGTGTGTGTGTGTATGTGTGTGTGTGTGTGTGTTTTTATTTGAGGGTTTTCAATAAAACAAAAGGTTCTGCAAGATGTGACATAGGATCAAATGGAGATGACAAGAAATACTTGTATAACACATTAACCTGCCAAACAGTGCATGCATGCAACCCAAAAGCTGGAACTAGACATTTAATGAAAAAGCTGTTATACATTAAGGGTGGGAATAATAATCCCGCAAGAATATGATTCTTTCTGTAATGTCTTTAAATGTTAATGGTCTCACAGATAAATCCAAAAAAGAAAGAGTACTGAACTATATTAAAAATATAGAGTGCAAACAGTTATGCTACAGGAAACGCACTTGGAAAGAATTGAACATGTGAATTTGATAAAGAATGGATTTTAGGATGGTTATTCAGTGGAATATCTGGTGCAAAGGAAGAGAGGAGTATGTATATTAACTGCAAGAGGAGCTCCAATAGTAACAGAAGAGGAAAACAGACAACAATGGTACAGTTATAGTACTAAAGTGACTACTGGCAAGGGAGGATGATTACAGTGGCATGTATTTATATTCCTGCTATGATACAGCTTGAGAAAATTCTATGAGAAATAATCAGCTTTCAGCAAGGATCATCACTTATAGGTGGGGACTGGAATTTGATTTGCAACACTGAAGATGTTTCTGGGGGGCGGGCCCAGAAAGCGAAATATATCAAAGGTGGATAGATTTTTAAAGAGATTTAAAATATTTGGCATGGAAGATGTGAATTTAGTACTAGGAATTTTGACTGAATTTATATTTTATTCACCAAGATACAAAAGCTGGGCTAGGCTAGACAGAATTTACATTTCACAGGAACATGTGCATTTAGCTGAAGGTCTTGATACACACCAAATAACTATTTCAGATCATGCGCCAATAATAACTAAAATAAAAACATTGGGTAATGAAATAAAATTGAGACAGTGTCACTTTCCCACATATCTGCTGAAAAGAGAGGAATTTAAGGACTGGGTAGTAGGAATTATTCAGGACCTATTAGAGAAGATTGAAACTTCTTTTTAAAATATAGCTAGGGAGTGGGATAAAATTAAAATGGAATTTAAAAAACAGGGTGGAAATAAAAAAAAAAGGAGATATGATTTAGACAATATGGTCAAGACTATGTTTGATTGTTTTTATGGTCTGATGAAGTGCCATTTGTTTTTTGGCATGACAGTGGTTACCTATCATTAAAATCTTTTAGATACATTTGATTCCCTGTGTTTTTTTTCTTCTGAGATGCTTGTTGCTACCAGGGAATTATTTATCCACTTGCAGCTAATTTTTTTAGCATTTATTAAACATTTCAATAATTTGGAGAACAATTTATTATGTAGTTTAAATATTTCATTTACCTCTGTGTTCACAAAGTCTCAAAATATTTGTAAAATTAACCAATTTTGTCAGAATCTTGATTATATCTGGACCTTAAATTTTCAGCAGTGTATATATTGGTACCATTTAAGAATTGATGACAATAAATTAAATTACTTTGTTGCTTCAAACAAAAACAAAAATCTTATCATCCAGGCAGTCTTGCATGTTGGGGTGCATCAAAGCCTTGTGTGACTAAATCTAGTTTGTGATTTTCTGAGGAAGCTTATGGAAATTGCTTTCATCTAGTTTCAAATGAGAGGAGAACCACTACTGCCTAGGCCAAAAGGAAGTCACCATCACAATCCTTGGAGAGTCCTTCTAAATCTTTAGAAGAACCACATATATTAATGAAAAATGTAGAAAAGCATACAGGAAATTCCATCCAATCTAATGAGAAGGCATCTGTCTTCCAAGCCTGTCTGCAAGGAATTCTGGAGCAGAATTTATTTAACTGTCTGTTTTGAAAGGTGGCAGACAGAAACAATAGACAGTCCAAAGGGTAAGACAGAGGGCTGATAGTGTAAGCCAGAAACAGAAAATCTTAAACATCTGGAATTGGGAATGAGAACGTAGGCATCAATTAAGTCTAGCTTTACCATGAAATGAATAATGGGATAAGAAGTAACAATTTCAAGGAATAACATTTTGAAATTTGGGACCTTGACAAAAAGACTGGGAAAGGACAAGTCTATCACAGGTCTCCAAATTTTCTCTTTCTTTGGCACCAGAAAGATCCTTGAATAAAAGCTTTTGTTCATCTAGCTAGAAAGTACAGGTTCTATAATACCTTGAAATAACATTTCTTCCAAAACTGAAGGAAGTAAGGATATTTGGTTTACTGGACAAGTAGGAATCCCCTGATCAGGAATCCCCTGAAAAGGACGGAAGGATTCTCACTGCCAAATGTACCTCTTTTGAATGACTTTCAGATCCATTTATCTGAAACAAATATGGTGCCACAGAGGAAGATGCAGACCTAGAGTAAAGACAACTGCTAAGGAGGGAGGCGCTGAAAAAGCAGGTAGTCATTCTGATTTTTTGGACCATCATTGATTTTGAGAGGCTTTCCCTTTCTTTTTAGAACATCTTTACCACATATTGTTTTTACAATCTTGTTTGTTGGCACCTTGTTGCTTAAACCACTTTCTGAAAAGGGGAGATGGTGTAGAAATACATTTTTATTACACTTAGAAAAGGAGGGTTGGAAGATTTGGGTCACCCCTTGAATCAACTTCCCCCGCTTACCAAATCTCTTAAGAAATTCAGCAACAGAAAGTCCAAAATACGTTTCTGTCAAGGGGAGAACTTAAAATATCAGATTTAACATTTTCTGTTATGTAACCAAGCAAATCTACTCAACACTGACCCAGCAGCAGCAGAAGCAGCTTCTGAGACAAATCAGTAGCATCATAAGAACACTTTTAAGAATGTTTGATCACATGCAAAACAGGTAAAAATTACGGTATTTAAGGAATTCTTCACCTCAAAAGACGGAAAGTTAACAGTTAACTTTATCATGTTCTCAAAGGACAGAAGTAAAACTTTAACATGTAAGTCTGGCAGTTTAAAATAATGATGATCAGACTGGCAGAGGGATACATTTTCTTGGGTCTATATTAGAACACTGAACATATGAAATGTTGAGTATTCTAATATCGAACCCTAGCAATTGAAAATACAAAACATCGAACATTCGGAACAGTGAATTTTTTTCCTAGGGAAACAATTTGCCGTTCCAAAACACATACACACAACACAAGCACACCAAACAAACAGCAATCCACACACATACACCTAAACTCGTACACCTAACCCTACACTAAACTATACATACACCACTATCTACTTACCTTAACCCAAACCCTAACCCTAAGGTCCGTCACTATCGCACAGTCACCTCACCCGCGTCCTAACCCTAACTCACCTACCCTGCCCTAACCCTCACGTCCACACAATCGCACACTTACCTAACCCGAACCCTAACTCTAACTCACCTAACCCGCCCTAACCCACACATCCACACAATCGCACACTTACTTGAACCTGACCCGTAACTTTCCACCAGAGCACTGAAAATACCGAAGCAACAGAAACGGACAACCAAATTCTTTCCCTAGGAAAGAATTCGGTTTTCTGTTTCTTCGATATTTTCAGCGTTCGCTGAAAATGGGCCGATATTAGAACACTCCACATTTCAAATGTTTGGTGTTCTAATATAGTCCCCATTTTCTTCCCAAATTTGTCAAACCCTTTCCTATCCTTGTCAGAGAGAATGGGATGAACATTAGCAATCTGTTAAGCAGAAGCAGTTTTAGATAAGGAAATTAGAGCAGGGTCTACTTCAGGGATAGAAAACAGATAGTTATTAATCTGAGGTACATTTACAACATACACTTTTCGGGAACAGGAGGTTTGCTGTCAGGAAAACATCTTCTAACACAAGGAACAGCTGCAGGTTGTGGAATATCCAAACTATAACAAATCATAACATTGTTTCTGTGAAACAGGAATTTCATTTTGCTCCCACTGAAATACTGCTTTCATTTTAGTTAAGGTCTCTGAGAAAGAAATGTCTTCTGGCAGGAAATCTGAAGTAACATTTTCTTCAGAATCAGATCTTCAGTCTGGAAAAACACTGTCTATCCAACCCCTGCTCTTCTGATTGACAATCGGTCTCAGAATGGGAAGGAACTAATTCTTTTTCTGCCAAAAATGGAATTTATCACATGAGAGAAATGAATTCTCTACCAAATACCAGCAGTTTTTTCCTGTCCAAAGAAACTGACACAAAAGAAGCTTTTCCTGGGAGACTCCCTGGAAAAAGACTGACATCAGACACCCTGTCCTAACCTTCACTCATCCCTTCCACTGAGACCAACAAGACTGGTTCTACCTTGTCCAAACAGGGCATTGCTACAGCTGCAGAGGACAAGTCCAACTCCAATTCTTTAGTGCTTGTGGGTGCAGCAGGGGGACTGAAAGATAACAATGAGTGGTCAGAGGAACCAAGTCCAGCCACAGAAGAGTCACCCATTTGCAAATTAGGCAGAGAAAGAACAGGTCTCATACCCAAAGATCCCCTAATAAACTTTCTTCTTTTTGCAGACAGAGAAAGGAAGAACTGAGCAGACAGATAACTGCTCCATCGGTCCAGCCAAGAAAGAAGCCTTAAAAGAAAGTAGCAGAGCCTGAAACAGTTGATAAATCCTGAGACAGCAAAAAAGTGGTACTAAGGTTACAAAGAACACTAACAGTCCACAAATGTACCAAGTCCTGCCTTTAACACAAAATCTACAAACATGTTCACACAAGTATTCAAATAGTGAAAATAAAAGATAAGACAGCCCAAACAAAGTAAATTTCCTAGCATGAAAATGGTAATTTCACAGAAAAAAAAAACTATTTATTTCCTCATAAAAATAGGATTGCTAGCAGACTGTCAGTTCCATGAAGCCCATGGAAGGAGCACACTTCTATGGCAAGAAAGCTCTAAAGCTTTTGGCATTTTACTTTGCTTTTTATGTGGCTCTGTTCAAGCCTCTAACAGTCAGGGTGCATAGAAGGTGACCTTAAGCTTTGAAAGCCGGCTAGTTGGTCATGACCCTTTTTTAACACTTTTATTAAATTATCACTTAAGACACAGGCAAACAAGCATTAACAAAAAAAAAAAAAAAAGAAGAAGACAAAGCGTATTAACATTTTTTCTATTTGCATGCATTGTACATCACCATATCCTTTCTTTCCTTCTATCATCAGTCCAACATTACATCATTTACTCAATTCCTGCCTTCCCCTTAAACCTTACTCCTTCAACTCTGATCATTATTTGACATGCATCTTTTCCACAATTTCCGTTTATTTCTATGTAATTTGCTCCTTTCCTTTTCCTAAAGATCCCACTTCCAGTTCGTGTATCTCTTATAATAGCTAATACTACAAAACACATTTGGTTTAGACTTTGATTTCTATTTTCTAGCAAATGCGTTTTTGGCAGTCAACAGGCCTTACTATATCTAGGAAATTCAAATACTGTATCCCAGCTCAAAAGAATCATTTCCTTAGTTACATCCATTTGCTCACCCAATATTTCTAACAGTGCTCTGTAGGGAATGTTGAAAAAAAAGCCAATTCACTGCACTCCCAAAACATATGTCCCCAGTTACCTCTTTCCTCTCCATCACAACTCCAACATTTGCTATTTACCTAAAGAAAATGATTTGAAGTCTGTTTGAAGTATAAAAAATATACATGCAAACACATCCAAGAAAAATCTTAAACCTTTTGGACTTTATTGTATACTTAGGAGCCATACATACGTCTTCCCATTGTTCCTCTTCTAAACTGCTTTTCCAGTCTCTCCTCCCAATCTTTTCTATCCTCCTCTGATTGATTCTTACAGTTATTATGCAGTATTATAGATGCCCTGATAATATTCCTTTTTTAATAGCAGTGCCTGTTACAGATTCAAGTACTATCATATCAAGTATTTCACTTAGGATCTCCCTATCCCTTTGTCTTTACCTATACTCTGATATCAATCCCTGGTAGAGAAGGTAGTTTTTAACCTGCAGTCCAAATGTCTTCTTGGCCTTATTCTACTCTATTATCCTTCCCTCTCTAGTTACTAACTCCAGTAAATTCTAGCTCCCTCTTATCTATATTCTGTACTCATACTTGCAGTCATCCCAACTAGCAAAATCTCTTCTCCACTTTTTTGTTGGCTTTGTTCTCAGAATACTTTCTGCTACTTTATGCATAAAATGTTCAGTATGGTTATTATTTTCCTTAAGGATCTGTATCCAAAATTATAATCTCTCCTTATTTCTTCAGCTTCCCTGCTGCTTCACCATCACCCCTTTCCACTTTGAACTATATCCTCTTATTTGTGTTTTTGTATATGAACCTTAACTGTGTAGGGCTAAAATAGCCCTTCAAATCAGGTAATTTTAAACCACTTTGTTCTACTGGAAGAATCAATCCATTCCACTTAAATCTTGTCCTCTTCCCAAGATAAATTCCTTCAACGCTTTATTAATCTCCTCTGGTTGTTAAAAATATGTCTGACCCGTACATAAAACTAAAGGGACTAAATACATTTTCACTGCTTGTTTCTTACTATCCATATCCATAAATAAGAGCTTCCATCTTCTCAGTTTTACATTACCTTTTTTAGTATCTTCCTACATATCCTTAGGGGCCATAACAGAAGCCATTTTACTTCATGCTCCTAAATACTCCATCTTATTGTATCCCCAAAAATATGAGTATTGCTGAACCAAGTCATGCATGGGTAAATAATTTACAGCTATAGACTTTGTCTACCTACAATAATTGCACATTCCAAAAAGACTTGAATCTGTCTTAGAATATCCCACAATGTTGAGATGTCCTTTTCTGGATTTATCAGGTACAAAATAATATCATCTGCAAATAATGACTTTTCTTGATTACCATACCGATTATGTACTTGTGTTTCTGAGTCTCTTATTTATTTTTTGCCAGTGGCTTTAAATATAAAGCAAATAACAAAGGGGAGAGAGGACACCCCTGCTGGTCCCCTCTGTTCTAACACAATTTATTAGGTAGGAATCCTCCGACTTTAATTCTTGCCTTTGATCCTTCAAATACCCTCCTATAAATGTTCCTATTGACCTACTCCCCATAAAATGCCAGTTTACTCTGTCAAATGCTTTCTCTGCATCAAGACCCACCAACAGCTGTATTTCCTTAAATTATGCTTCCCTCAGGATCATCATTGTTCTATTGTTATCAAATATTTGCCTACACAAAAAAACATACTGATCCATATCTCTCAATTTTGGCAGCACATTTTCCATTTTTTAGCTAGTACAGACTTATACACTTCATAATCATGGTTTAAAATTGAAACGGGTCTATATGAAGTTTGATATGATGGGTCTTTATCATCTTTAGGTATTACAGCTACCACAGCTTTCTTCCAGGATGTTGGTGCTTCCCCCCAATCTTCCAGATCTGTATCATCTTCTTTCCTCATAACTTCCATCCTTTAGGGGGAATATCTGAGCATATCTAAACAGTCCTACCTTGGTTTGTGACTTAGAGTGGAGTTTTATTTGAATTTACATTTATTTTCTGTCACTGTTTTTCACTGTTTGTAGGTAGGAAGGGATAGCTTGTTAACAAGATTTACTTTAATTCATATTTTGTTGTTTTACCTTTAATTCCACTGTTGGTTGTTATTATAAAGGGAAAGGTTTTAGACAGGCAAGCTCTAGGCACCCCAAGTGGCCTAGACAGCTATAAATTCACACAGACTGCAGACAGGAAAATCCTGTCTACACAATCCTACCTTGGTTTATGATTTACTGATCTTTACTGTTAAAAAGTATGACTGCAAGTGATAGTGAGCAGAAGCTACTGCTCGATGTAACAGTTTTTGTCTTGCTAGTAGAACTTATATGGTCAGAACAATTTTACTGTACTTACTTTAGTATTTAGTTGTATATAGCTTGGTGATTTTTTTGTCACAGAAGTTGATTTAAGTTCTCTTTGAATTCTGTAGTTACTGATTTTGATTATTCTATTCTTTTACAATATTTTATTCGTTTCAAGCTGAATATGGATTCCTTAAATGAGCATTCAATTAATGACTTGCTAATGCACAAATATTTTGTACAGTGTAATAAATGATATGCATATTTAAAGGTAACAGCTGATAACACTGGTGATCTGTGTTCCTCGTGTCAAAAGATGGATGATTTGCTTACCATTGTCAGAAGTAAATCTAGACTTAATGATGACGACTGTACTTGTGCAACTGGCATGACTTTAATAACTGTTACTTCATATATTGACTGGACTAGTGAGATAAATAATGTCAGGCAAAGAACAAATAGAACAAATTTAGGAAATGATGCATCTATTGTCTGCAAAGATCATTCAACCCATATGAAATAAGACAATGCCCCTGACAACTCTGGAATTCTGGATGCAAGTATTCAACAATCTGAGGATCTGGTTTGTTTAGAAGGAAAAAAAAAAAAAAAAAAGAAAGAAAGGTAGAAGTTCACAGCAAATAACAAGGAAGTAAAATAAACTGGTTAATGAATGTAAAGGAAAGAGAATACGTAATAAAAAGGACACTGCTTTGTTATGTAACACAAAAGTTACAGGAAATTATAATATTTTTTTTCGATCAGAAAACATTCAGTCTACAGAAAAAGCATCATTTTTCCAAAAGAGATGGTAGAAAAAAGAGGCAAGGGGCAGGTGAAAAAGAAGAGATCAAAATTGAATGTTGAAGGATTGAAGTACATTACCGTAAGAAAAAAGAAGAGAAATACAGATGTTGACAACAAGGCTCAAGCTGTGGATTTACAATGCCAGCTGGATGAGTATTTAATACACAATGAAAACAGTGGGATTAATAAGACTAATGGTGATGAAGAGCTATCCTTTGTAACAACTGATAGAGCAGATATTACTGTATTAGAAACTGAAGATTCTTCACAGCTGGTCAGCAAAGATATTCTTGTAATTGGAGATTCAATTATTACAGGAACTGATACTTATATTTGCAGAGAAGATAATGAACATTGAATAGGAGCAAAAATAGAAGATGTGAGACAAGCCTTGGAACACCTTAATGTAAGGAAGTATAGATCCGTTTTGATTCATGTTGGTACAAATGATGTCATTGCAAGGATTCTCTAACTGTTAGTAGGGAACTGACAGCCCTCTTAGACAGTAGACCTTCTACTGGTGTCATGTCTTATTTTTCACAAATTGCCTATAGAAAGAATAGTCAGGCTACCATGAATGAAAAGATTTTTGGGTAAATACCTACATGGAAAAAATGCCCTGTTTTAAAAAATGGAAATGTGTAGAGCATCCAAGCCTAATTATGGGCACGCATATTCAGACAGGATGGCGTGCATTTGTCAAGACCAGGGAAGAGAATTTTTCCAGCAGATATTTCTGCAATATTTGACAAACCCTAGGCAGGATTTTTGCAAGGTCAAAAAGTTAACAGTTCACAGACAGCAACCTTTGATGCTTCTCTGATGGTTGTTAATGCTAGGAGCATTAATAATAAAATTTTTTTATTGGAATAATTTGCTACGTTCTCACAAGATTGATGCTGTTACTGCCTGTGAAACATAGTTAAAGAACAATGACTGGAGACCAGTTCTATCAGGGTATAGATGTTTTTACTGCAACAAACATTCTAACTAAAAATCAAGTGGAGGTGTTATGATAGGGATTAAAGATAGTTATAAGACCTGTGATTATTACATGTTCAGTGATAACACCAAAGCAATAGACAGTGCAACTCTGACAATAAAGACAACCCTGGAACATATAAAAATTGTTGGAGTGTATAGACCACCAAAGTCAAGTGCAGATGACCTAGAGGAATTCATACATTTCTTTAATGAAACAAAATTTGTTCCTGGTCACAACATGGAAGAAGCACTGGCACGACTGGAGTTGCAAAAATCACTCTTTATTCACTAAAAAAATATACTGGTTGAGCGCTTTCATCTAACAAAATAGACTTCATCAGAACACTGCTCTTAACAAAATGTTCACCTTAAATACACTCCCATACCAATCTCATTCAATTCTCATTAAGCCATAATTAGCTCTTAAAGTGCACAGTGCTAAATTCACATTCTCCATCCACATTTACTTAGGTAAATTAGTGAATAAAGAGTGATTTTTGCAACTCCAGTCGTGCCAGTGCTTCTTCCATGTTGTGACCAGGAACAGATTTGGGTTATTATCGTTATTGAGTTGACTGTTCCAGGACTTGTACGTTTTCTTTAATGAAACAAAGGAAGGACGAATAACATTAGCTGGGGACTTAAATTTACCAGAAACAGACTGGAATAATATTGATTCAACAACGTTAGTAAGAAAATTATTCACAATGTATATTCAGCAACAGCAATTGCTTCAGATGGTAAAAAAAAAAAAACACCAGGGGACTGAACAAGCTAGACATTGTTTGTGTTCATAAACAAATTACTGTTACTTCAAGTCAAGTTTTACCACCACTAATGTGCAGTGATCATGGGGTTATAAAGTTTAATTTATTGCTAGACAATTCTGCCGAACTAAAATCTAAACCAATGCACAGAAGCTTAATTACAGATTATATGGAAGCAAAGCAGTCACTATGTAAACCTAAAGTGAGGTGTTCAGTGGAAAAACTGCAGATGGAATGTGAAAAGGTTTGAAAGAGAAATGTTAGAGTGCAAAAAATAAAAAAATGTTTAACATCAAGATCTAGGCATATAACATCAGGGGGATATATTTCCATAAGAACAAGATATCTGATTAAGGTGAGAGAAGATGAGAGACAAAAAAAATATAAGAAATGGAAGCATACCTCTCAAGTGTCCAGATTCTTGGCTAATATTTTTAGTCTTTTCCTCATAAAATTCATGGTTTTCTGGCAAATCACTGGGATGATCTGAAGATTGAAGTCACTAAATAATGATATACATTTGAGTTTCAAAATTCAAATCCTTTAAAAGATGCATGTTAAAATAAACCCTGTTATTCTAGCAATTTTCTAAGTTTATAAGAGCAGTATTTAAAATATGTCCCTATTTTTGGGCCTCTGTCCCCCCATTTTGTCGGGCTTTGTCCAGATTTTTGCACTAAGAGGTTGAGAGGTATGAATGGAAGAAAGGTTGAACTACAACTTTGAAGACTAAAATAAACATGCTGGACAAACAGATTAAGCAGTGTGAGACAAGATCAAGAAAAATTTGAAGAAAATTTATATAAAGATATTGAGCATAACAGGAAACTTTTATAGATACGCAAGATGTGGAAGGAGTAATGATATACAAATAGATAAACTGTGTGCAGATTCTAAAATTTATTCTCAGACACAACAGATTATAGATATATTTATAAAATCTTATGAAAAACAATTTGGCTCCACAAAACAGGTGATAAGTTATCCTAGTGACATCCAGACAACCCCAGATACTGGAGTTAAAGTAGATTATATTGAAAAAGAATTGTGCAAACAGGATTGAAACAAAGCACAGGGTGGAATTAGTAACAATGACCTGAGAACACTTCAGCAAGAACTTATGGTTCCATGATATCTGTTATTCACTAGGTCATATAAATATTGGGAGACAGTCATATACATGCGTAAGTCTTCTTTCATGTTGTGGAAAAATAATGGAGAAAGTAATATTGGATATGTTATTGTCAGAATTGGATAGGTTGGGACTTGAAACCATATATTAGCATGCATATGTTGAATATAGATCTATTACCACCTGAAGCATGATGTTCTATAACAATATAATAACAGCTATGAATGAAAATTGTGCTGTGATGTAATTTATATAGATTTAACTTCAGCATTTAACAGGATCATACATAAAACATTGATCAATAAATTAGAACTAGGTATTGATATATTCCTGATCAGATGGATAACTGCATGGCTTACAAATACAACATGGCAAGTATCATACAGCAACTGGGCAGGTGAAATCCTTGGTTACAGTCAGGGTGCTCCACAGGGCTCTGTCCTAGGCACTTACTCGTTTAGATTGCATCTTTCAGCCCTAACGTTTTCATCTGAGGTGTTTAACAGTCTATATGAAGACAAACTGAAACTGAGTAATCTGATTACATATGTTACAGATAAGGCATGTCTGCAAAATACCTTGACTAAACTGACCATTTGGGCACAGGAGAATAATATGCTGATAAATACATAAAACAACTAAGCATTTGAGAGGCATAAACTGAAAGGTGAGTATTTAATACAGCACACAATGATTGAAACTATAGACTAATTTAAGGACCTGGGTATATGGGTAGATCCAGCTGTGAGCTTTTCTAATCATATCAACCAATTGGTTTATGACAGTTATAGAACTATAGGTTGTATAAAAAGAATTATAAAGTCTACAAAATCAAAAATGATAAAGTCATTGTTTGTGAGCTGCATTAGACCCAAACTTGAATATGGAATAATGATAAGGGAATCTTATAAGAAAACAAGCATGAGTAAACTGGAAAGAGTACAGCGGAAATATCCTAAGGGCATTCATGAATGTGAAAATTTAAGTTATTATATAAGACTAAAATATCTGAAATTGTACAGTGTCACTTATAGATATCTAAGATGAGATCTTATTCAGGTATATAGGGCATTTAGAGACTACATCTGGGAATGTTTGGGGTTATCAAAAAGTACTAGAGAATCATCAGACAACCTATGTAGAAGATTCTATAGGAATGAGAAGTGTACTAACTGATTCTCTGACGGAGTTAGCTGATGCATGGAACAGATGACATAATTACATTAAAGCAAGTACTAGTTTAGATATTTTTAAGAACAGCCTGGGCACTTATTATGGGAACAAGTGGTTTGGTATATTTTTTATTTATTTTATTTTATTTACTTATTTAACATTTGTTTACCGGGAAAGTCTGACTTGGAATGAAGCTGATTTTCAGTGGAGACCTGCAGAGAAACACTCCAGACACATGCCTTTGAAATGTGGGAGGAAACCGGAGCACCTGGAGGAATCCCACATGAACACAGGGAGGACATGCAGACTCTACAAAGAAGGCACTCCAGTCGAGAATCGAACCAGAGAACCTTATGCCGTGAGACAACAATGCTACCGCTGCACCACTGCAGTGTATATTGGCAAGCTAAAAGGGCATTGATCTCCATGCTTGAAATATTTGTATGTATGTATGTATGTATGCATGTAATACCATCTGTTCCTGGAGACTTTCCTGCAGATTGATTATTATGTCAATTTTATCTCATCTTCTCTTAACTATTATTTGTTCAGCCTCATCATCTTCTAACCTTGGCATAATTAAGTTTTCCACAAATATTTCCACTTATTCTCTTTCTTGATTTCAGCATTCCTCAGATTTATACAAATGTTCATAAAATTTCGGAAATACCTCTAATACCTGTACAATATTTAATTATTTTTCTTGTTGTAGGCTTCATAAGTTTGGAGATTACCCTGTCTACTTTCTGTTGCCTAAGTCATTGTGCTAAAAGTTTTTGTGCTCTTGAGTTGTTATCAAAAATAGTTGTTTAACACAATCTTTATAAACTCATGCATTTTATCTAAATACTCTCTTATTTTCTCTTTAGCACTTTCTAGTTTTGGCTCTTCTTATTCAGTGAATTTACCTTATTCTGTAATACTTTAACCCTTGTCAGTCCTTTCAAATAATTCCCATTACTTCTTAACCATATCTCTTTCTTTTTTATTTCTACTCAATTTTTAAACCCCATTTTCACTTTATCCCACTCACTAGCTATCACTTCTGAAGAAATTTGTATCTTCTCTAATAACTCTTGAATAATTTCAATTACCCATTAATTAAATTCCATTCTTTTTAACAAATAGGTAGGAAAGAATCAGTTTAATTTTTACTTCATTATCCTGTATTTTACCTTAGTTTTTATCAGTGCATAATTTGAAACGATTATTGGATAGGTGTCAAAGCTTTCAATCAAGTGCACATGTCCCTGTGAAATATAATTTCTCTCCAGTTTAACCCAGTTATTGTACCTTGGGGAGTAATATGTAAATAATGACAGAGTTCCTACTGCTGAATTCAAATATTTTCAAGAAGTTCTTCAGAAATCTAATTTTTTGTTATATTTTCCTTTCTAGGTCCCCCTAATACAGCCTTGCAACTGCAAATCAAGTTACAGTCCCCACCTATAAGCAATATCGCAGGGTGAAAGCAGATTACTTTTTCCCAAAATTTTCTTAAGCTCCACAGCAGCAGTTTTTGGTGGAATATACAAACATGCCAGCATAATCCTCCTCCCTTGCAAAGATGCCCTTATTGCTGCAAATCTATGATTATTGTCTTTTTTCCCCTCTACCACTATTGGAGCCTCTCTAGTAATCAGTATTATTTCTTTCCTTTTCCTTTGTGTCTGATATTCTGCTGAATACACATCCTAAATCCTTCGTTTTTTTAAATTCAAATCGTGTTTCATTCCAAATGCCTTTCCTGCACTCTGCATTTCTTAATATAATTCAATACCTTTCCTTTTTGTCTATACCTGTTAGACCCCTTACGTTCCAAGATAATATGGATAGGGTAGCCATTATGATTAACAGCTATTGTTCCCACATAATATAATTAACAGCTTTTTTCAATATGTATTTCCAACTTTTGTCTTACATACACATACTAATGTTTGGCAGGTTGATCTTTTATGCAGCTGTTTTTTCTCATCTATATTTGAACCTATGCCACATTTTCAAGACTTGTTCCTTTAATGAAAACCCTTGAAACAAAAAATCTAAATACAATTTCAGAACACTCCCATCACTTGTTACCTTAGAACAAACACACAAAACTAAGTACATCTTCAAAAAATAAAATTTAACCCTCCAGATAGGAACAACTGCCCCCAAGTCGACAGCTGCACTCACAGGCATTTCCTAACCTAAAACTAAGGTTATCCATGCTAAAGTTCAAGTTACAACCTGTGTTCCCACTTACACTGATTAGTGTCTATTCTTTCCTCATCTCTGTTCCCCTCTCAGATGTGAAAAACAGCTTGTATGTATGCTTTCAGAAAACATTAATTTTTAGCCATAAGAAAAAAACAGTGGCTATCTTTAAATAAAACCAAACTGTACACCTTAATATTAAATGCATTAATTCAGGCTTCTAGAGAGGCTGCTATCTCGTATTCCCTTCCCATAATTCCAGCTTTTTTTTCACTGAACTGCTTACCACTATACATTTCAAATTTGTATTTCCCTCAGCAAATAATGTTCAGAATCCTTGTGATAAATTGCTTGCAACTGCAGACATCTCATTTCCATGTAAAAGTAGTCACCAAAGAGAAAAAAAAACAGCTAATATCTCTGCTCTGCAGAGGCAGAAAGAGATTGTTGTAAATTTCATTCAAAACAGACTGTACAACTACCTGCACACTTCTTGTCTCCCACTGAAAACATTTGCTAATGGACAAAACAAGGTAATATCTTTGCAGATGCAGGGGACATGGCATTTTTATGGTTTGCATCATTGTAATCTTACTTGCTTAGAATAAACAAAACACTTGTTTATTGCTAAGCAAAGGACAATGATCTAGACATCAATCCTTGTAAAAATAAGAGAAATTATCTTAATTCTACATATAGTATAATCAAAGCACTTTTATACCCTGACCCCAGCAACCCAACATCACAGAATATTAACTTAATCCTGCTTCTGTCCAGCCTTTTGTTCTCTTGTTATATTGTAAGTCCTATACTTCTTACAATTAAAATGTACTTGTTTACTTTAATATCTTTAATACATACAGCAGTCACTACAAAGACTCCTCTCCCCTCATTTAAAATACTCCTGATAGACACACAAAATTGCTTTACTATATAACATTCAGTTTATATAATAAAATGTTTTATACCCTCCACTAGACAAGTAATCAATGAGCCTCAAACCTCACCACTGACAACGTGAGGAACACAGTATTTCTAGATGCAGCTCTCTGTATCGAGTGCAGTTTTCCTTAAGAACACATAGAGACCACAGTCAGTCCAGAGCTGATTTCTCTCTCTTTCTCCAGATCCCCAATAAGACTCCCTGCTGGCACAGCTATAGAGTTGAGATCTCAGCCGAGTGACCAAGTCAAGGCCACCAGCACCCTCTCTGTTCAACCAGTGCTTTGTGTCCCTGCCCAAGTAGCTGACACACATGCTCTTTCAGATTTGACTTAAACACACACACACACACACACACACACACACACACACACACACACACACACACACACACGCACTCTGGGAGAGGCTGGTACAGGTTTACTAGCTATACCCCCTTCTGCCCAGACTATAAGGTAGTTTCCATTGCCATCAGTCACTCATACACAGCTATTTTAAGGCCCTTAACAAAGGGTGACCAATTTCATTGTGTAATATTAATATTAATACAAATGGTAGTTTGATGAAGAGCAAGGCTGTTAGGAGTGGCCCACGCAGTGTCAAATAAATATGCAATTACTCTCAAAACTTAAATATCTCTACACAGATCATCCACAATTAAATGTTTAAATGTATTTAAATAATAAAAGAACAAGGCAATACTAAATATATATTTACAGTGACATCAGAGTCCAAAATGATAGGAAATATTTAAAATAACATTGCAGTACAGGCTCACACAAATAAAGAAAAATATCTAAACTAAACTTCGCTATATTCTTGACTCTATGAGAATGACTATAACCTAAGAACGTACTAATAGAGCAAGGCAGATGTGTTGAATGGATCTTCTAGTTGTTGCCAGGTCCAAGACAGAATACAGAATGATGTGTCTCACTAAGAGATTTCTCAAATTAATATCTAAAATATTACTGTTGGGATAGCTTGCAGAATGACATCACTTCTTGTAATCTGACTCCAAGTTCACAGGTGAAACCGCACTGCTGGAAGCTAGTAACTGAATTTTACACAAAATGACAATTTCATTGGCTGTTATTTCTCAATTTCTGCTTTCACATTGGGAATGAGTTGAAATTACGTTGCTGATCAATGTGCAGCCATCCTGGAAGCCTTGGTAGGATATAACTCTAGTAGCTTAGGTTACTGCAATAGTGATTTAATGTTGAACATTATTACTATCTCATTTATAGTATGTTCTCCCCTCTCCCTTCTGCTAGTGGAGCCAAAAAAAAAAAGCAGCATGAACTTCAGATCTTTTCAAAAATAATTTGCAGACTCATTTTCTCAATCTCAAATTTGAGCATCAACACATTGCCCTCTCTAAAGCTAAGTGGCATCCCACAATATGTTAGGTTTAGGGAAAGGGTCAGAGTTTTTAGAGTAAGGATCAGGGTTCTGGTAGGGCTACAAAATATAAGGCTTTGGGAAGGGTGCTTAGTGAACACAAACAAGTTAGTAGGAGTTAGAGAACTTGCCAAGATGAGTAAGTAGCATCAAGGGAGTGTGTCTCAAACACATGTAACAGATCCTTTAAGGCATAGTATATTATTTTCTTAACTGTACTTTTAAACTTATGTCTTTCAATTTATAGTGAGCTTACTTTATTGGCACTTCACAACTGTTCTGTTTGTGCTGAACTGTCCTGCCATAAACAACTTGGTAAACATACATCTTTGTTGTTGTAATGTGACTTATGTAACTGCTATCTTTAAATTTTGCTCCATTAATCCGCACTGTATCCTTCTGCACATTTTTTCATGCTTTTAACACTACAGTATCTTTTGTCTTCCTGCCAATGAGAAAAATGAGTCCTTTAAGAGCAGCCCACTACCACAGTTAACAATAACAAATAAAATAAAATAAACAAGCTTCTAAAAAAGAAATAAAAAAGAATAAATGGTGCAGAAGATAAACTCAATAAAAGCACCATCAGGAAGGGTCCTCAGTATCACATCTAGTAATTTTAATCACTCCATAAATAAATTAATACTTTGCCAGTCTGGTTAAGTTTCTTTAACAAAGGTAGCATAGTAAGGACAAGATTTTTATCATCCCTTTCCATAGACAAAACAATGCAAGTAGATATCTTCTGAGGGAATTTTATGTCCACATAAGTATTTGAGGGAGACCTTCTAAGGGGACATTGTTTATTACAATTCAGACTAGGCTCTATTTTAAAAGTGTGAAAGCATACATTTTCAAATCTTACATTGTCAAGACCAAATGCTTGAATCTTGTAAGACTAAAAGCAAAAGCTGTCAGTCCATCAGAAGTACATTTAGCTTTTGGTCACCATCTATACAATAGTGCTAAGTTACTTTATAGCTTTCATAGCTGTAAAACACTTAATACTCCTACTTTTTCTTCCTTACCTTGCAGTACATCAGGCCAACTAAAGCCCCATGAATTACAACAAATTACAACTAGGTTGACTATCATTTGCTAATGTGTTCTTGAATTCACTTCTTGAGCTCAGTAACAAAATGGTTATGATCAGTGACCTAATCAAAATCTTCTGTTTTTCCCTTACTGGTTAATCCTTAACTATAAAAATAACTTATGTGCTTATGTTCCATAAAACAGATTTACTACATGTTATTTTTGACTCATTTTCTGAAAAATCTTTTATGTCTAGTAGGAAGCAAATTACCTGGCATTGTAAAATTGCTAGCATACATATAATATATTTCTAAACTAATCAAATAAGAAGTTATGGACTCACCATAACATTCCATGTGAGTTGTTCATCTCGCCTTCATTCTTAACTGATGGGTTTGGAGCCAATCCATCAACTCCGGTATTTGCCATATGCAAAGCTCGAGGTCTTTCAGTAGTTCGAGACCAAGCCCCTATCCCATGATGCACTGTGAATTACCTCAGATCTTGTTTGCTGCATGTACTATAACCAAAGAAATGAGCTATCCTCCTATGGAAAGGAAGAAGAATTGAGCAACCAGGATGAGACCAACATCTAGGTCAACTATCAGCCAGGAGGGGGAAGGAGGGAGGGACGTAAGAATGAAGGCGAGATGAACAACTCACATGGAACGTTATGGTGAGTACATAACTTCGTAATGTGAAGTTGTTCAATCTCGCCGTTCATTCTTAACTGATGGGTAGCGTCCCTAGCACCATCAATCTTGGGTGGCTCACAGGAGTACATTCTTCAGGACCGTAGACCCAAAAGAAGCCCTGTCCCTGGAGGCCTTAACTTTGTAAGCGTGATAAATGCATGAGGCTTAGACCAAGTGGCTGCTGCATAAATGTTATCAAGGGGCAATTTAGCTTGGAACGCAGAGGATGCAGAAACTGCTCTGGTTGAGTGAGCTTTAATCTTGTGTTGCAAAGGCATATTAGCAGCTGAGTAGACAAAGGTAATACAATCAGATAACCATTTAGATGGAGTTGTTTTAGCCACTGGTCTACCTTTTCTGGATTCAGAGAATGAAACAAAGAGCTGGTCTGACTGCCTGATATCTTTTGTTCTATCCAAATAAAATCTGAGCTGTCTGTGAACATCAAGTTTGTGCAGCATATACTCCAACTTGCTGGAATGATTAGGGAAGAAAACTGGCAACTCAATGACTTGGTTAATATTAGTTTCTGAACAAACTTTGGGCAAAAAGGAGGGATTTGTCCTAAGAGATACTCTGTCAGCATGAAAGATCAAATAAGGAGGGCTGATAGATAAAGCTTGAAGTTCTGACACTGCAGGCAGAAGTAACAGCAACCAGAAAAATGGTTTGCCATGACAAATATTTGAGGTCACAAGATGATGCTGGTTCAAAAAGGGGAAGGATTATACGTGACAGCATAAAATTTAGATTCCATGGAGAATAGGGAGTTTTCACAGGTGGTCTCATATGAAATGTCCCCTTGAGAAAAGCCTTGGATAACTTGTGGGACATGATATTTAACCAGTCAATCCCAAGATGAAAGTTAGATATAGCAGCCAACTGGAACCGAACTGTTGTGGCTGCCGCTCCTTTGTTAAAAATCATAGTCAAGAATTCTAGTATGGATGTCAAGGGGGCTTGGTAAGGATCAATGTTCTGCTTAAAGGCCCATATGGAAAATCTCTTCCACTTACTAAGATATAATCTTCTAGTGGACAGCTTATAAGAAGACAAAAGGATCTGTTTTGTCTCATTGGAGAAGTTATGAAGCCTGGCTATGAGGGGAACTGGGAGCAACCAAGCTGTCAGCTTCAGTGACTACAGAGAAGGATGAAGGTCCCCCGATGGATGTGTCAGAAGGTCTGGAACTGGGTCCAGAATCCAGGGATCCTCCAAGAGATGATGTCGAAGGAATGGGAACCAAATCTGCAGAGACCAATGAAGGGCTATAAGAATGATGGTCCTTCCCAGAGATGTTGCTTTCTGTAGAACTCTGGGTATCAACAGGATTGGTGGAAATGCATAGAGGAGACCCGGGGGCCAATCGTGTACGAATGCATCTCTCGGGGCTTCTCCCTGAGGAGGAATCAGGGCAAAGTAGCTTCTGCATTTCGTGTTGATGTAGCTGGCAAAAAGGTCGCAGCAAGGCTGGCCCTATTTGCAGAAAATCCTGTCTGCAAGCTCTTTCTTCAGGGACCACTCGTGTGGCAACAAGATTGCCCTGCTCAGTTTGTCTGCTATCATGTTGGATCTCCCCAGGCTGTGCCTTGCCAACAGAAAGTACTGGGAGGAAACAGCCCACTGCCAAACTCTGAGGGCTTCTTGGTAAAGGGGGTAAGACTTGATTCCTCCCTGCTTGTTCAAGTACCAGACTACTGACATTATGTCTGTCTGAATTGCAATCGTTCCTATGGGAAGAGAGTCCTGGAAGTACTGCAACGCCAAACATACTGCTCTCACCTCCAGAACATTGACATGCACATGTGACTCTTGATCTGTCCATGTGCCTTGGGTAGTCTTTCCCTGAAAATGCCCCCCCCCACCCTATCAGGGAAGTGCCCATGGTCACAGTAGTTACTGGAGGGGGTAGAACAAATGGGCGTCCTATGGTGACGTGAAGACACGTCAACCACCACTGGAGATCTTTCTTGCAAGAGCTTGTAATCAAAATTTCCACTGGAAGTTCCTAGTAAGACCACTGAGTGAACAACAGCCATTAAATCCGCATATGCATTCTTGCTAATGGTATGACTAGGATTGCTGCAGCCATCCAACCCAATACTTTCAGAACTTCTCTCTGTCTTTTGATACCAATGTGCTGACATGCTGACAAAGAAGGAAGACTCTTTCGATTGGTAGTCTTAGAGTGGTGGTTGAAGTGTCTAGCTCTGCCCAGATAAAAATGATATGCTGCAATGGCGACAAGGCAGACTTTTCTGAGTTGACTGTAATGCCTAAATGATTGCAGAGTGTACTCCCTTCCCTGAATCAGTTGATGCCTGATGGTTGCGTTAAGGAGCCAATCGTCTAGGTACAGAAACACCTGGAATCCTAGACGCCTCAGGTGAGCCGTGACCACTGTCATGCATTTGGTGAACACTCTGGTGGCTGTAGTGAGACCAAAGGGCAGGGCTCGAAATTGATAATGATTGGCTCTCAGCCGGAAACACAGGTGATCTCGAGATGGCCTGGCCATTTTTATGTGGTAGTACGCATCCTTGAGATCTATCGAGCACATCCAATTGTCTTTCCCTAAGAAGGGAAGTATAGACTGGAGCGTGACCATCCAGAACTTCTCTTTCTTCACATATTGGTTGAGTCTGCTGAGGTCCAAAATGGGTTTCCACTCCCCTGTTTTTTTTGGAACCAAAAAGAACCTTGAGTAAGTTCCGGATCTTGTTTAATCTGCTGGGTCTGGCTGGCTGACTCTTTTTTTCTAGCAACTTGTGGACCTCTACGGTTGCTTGTTCCCTGTAACTGGGTGGAACGTCCAGGATTCTCCTTATGGACGGGGAGGTGTGGAGTGTGGGGAATGGTATGAAGTACCCTCTGGAAATGATACTTTGCACCCAGCTGTCTTTTATTTCTTGCCAGGCGTCTGGATACAAAGATAAGCGACCCCTGACTG
Source organism: Protopterus annectens (assembly GCF_019279795.1). Taxonomy (NCBI): domain Eukaryota; kingdom Metazoa; phylum Chordata; order Ceratodontiformes; family Protopteridae; genus Protopterus; species Protopterus annectens. The sequence continues at coordinate 97,255,840 of NC_056729.1, read as the reverse complement.
CCTCCAGAGCAGGACAGTCAGGCCTCCTTCCAGGAGCACTGGTAGAATTGAACAGAGAAGTGATCTCTTGTCACCCTGATGTTGCAGGCCCCCTCTGCCGCGATGGCGGCATCTTCCACTATTGCCCCTCCTCTGCCCCTAGAGGGGGGTTCACAAAGTGTGTCCTGAAAGGCTCCTTGGGCTTTCCGGAACCATATTTTTCCTCCCCTTTGGCCTTTGGGATAAGGCCAGGTAGGGGTGGAAAAATGGACTCCGACGGCAGACAGGGTCTTTCCCTCCTGTTCACACTTGGTCAGAATTTCCTTCACTTTAGGCCCAAAAAGGGATGAGGCATCAAAAGGGGTGTTTACGAAGGATGACTTAAAGGGCTCCGCGAAGGAACACAAGCACATCCAGGAATGTCTTCTGAGAGCGATTTCTGTACCCGCTGCCCTACTTGTTCCATCAGCTGCATACGATATGAGACGCATGGATGAGTTGACAATAGAATTTAGGGTAGCAAGCTGGGCAGCAACTTTGTCAGAGGCCCCTGCAGCTACTGTACCCTGAAGAGTATTTCCCAACTCCTTAAGGAGATCTCTTTGCAACCTAGTGAAATGGGTTAAGTAGTTCAGTGAGCGGAGAGCAAAAGTCACTGAACTAAACATGCACTTCCCATATCTATCCATGATCCTAAACTTTCTATTAGGAGGAAGAATAGACGAGGAAGTCTCAGACATTTCCTTTTTTGGTGGCCGCCGCCACCACAGTGGCATCAACAGGGAGTCCCTTTGGATAAGAAGGTTTTATCTGGTGGAGCTGATATAAACTTGTTAGGCCCCCTAGGATCAGGCTCCATGGAATCTCGTGACTCCCATGCCCTCCGAGAGACCAACTGCATGAGCTCATCGAAGGGCGGAGACACCCAAGAGGTGGAGGGTTGAGACCCGAAAGCCTTCAGGAGAACTGACTCATCCTCAGTAGGGGCTTTTGGACTGCCAATCACCCCTCTGCCTAAGGATCTCAAGTATCTCAGCAAAGGAGATATCCTCAGAGGGGAACCACAAGGACCTTTCTGACTCATCCAAGTCAATGTCAGATGTTAAAGACTCCTGTAGGGAGTCCAAGTGTCTCCTCTTGCACAATTTCTTCCTGGGTACCTCCTCAGTGGGAGCCTCTGGGGAGGTCTTGGAAGAGCAGGGGGCACCCTGTGGGGCTACCTGAGGCTCTGGGTCTCTACACTGAGCCTGGACAATGGAAGCAGAAGCAGAAACAGGCGCTTTGGGGGATGAAGAAGCAAGGCCTGAAGTCGAGGATGTCTTGGGGGATAAAGCTCTCCTCATGGCCTCGAAGGCACCACGGCTCTGATGTGAAGGAATCGACGGATCCGAAGGAATTGCAAACCCTCCTGCACCGAGGCCGTGGGCTCCGAGCTGGAGGTAGGAGCCGAGCTCATCCATGCCGAAGCCCTGAGAGGAAGAGTCGGCACTGACAAGTCGGTCCGACTATCCTTCCCGGATCCGACTGGAGAGTGTCAGCTCCTAGAGTCCCCAGTTGGCGCCGAGGATGTCAGAGTGGATGAAGCTGAGGACAATGGAGCAGGTCTCGGCTCCAAAAGGCTCCACGATCAACAGGTCTGCTTTCTCTGGCTCCGAAGGTCCGGTATGGCTCAGAGGAGGAGGAGTAGTCAAAGCAGGAGTAGTGGTCTTCGGCTCAAAAGCCTCTTGGGTCGGAGCCGACAACAATTTAGCAAGGCCTGGTGCCTGTAAGAGCTTCTGCACCAATCGATCCATAGCCAAATCCGACAGGATGACAGAAGACTTAGAAGAATGCACCGACGGTGCCGAATGAAACAATGGAGATTGAGGCACTTCAGATACTGACTCCAAGGCTGTGGGCCTGCTCCAAAAAGAAAAGACAGTCGGCTCCAAGGTCTGTGGAGCCGATGTTGCAGAATCCTCTAATTCTTTTTATTTCTTAGAATGCTTAGAGTTCTTAGATTCCACAGAAGATGTAGAGGACTTGGAAGACTTGCTGGCCACATCTCTTGAAAAGGATGCTTTAACAAGCCCCTGTCCATCAACTTCCTTTTCCTCTCTAGCAACACTCTCAAAGAAAAAGAATGACATATGATACAAGACTTCTGTAAGTGGACAGCTCCTAAACAATAAACACAAGTTACATGTCCATCCCTAACAGACATTTTTTGGTTGCAGTCTGGACACTTTTTAAAACCAGACTTTGGGTGCTTGTCTTTATCATCCGCCATTATGTTGCTATAAAAAACGCAGAGCAGATAATCAGCAATACCATAGGCTCTAACAACACACACACACACACACACACACACACACACACACACACACACACACACACACACACACACACACACACACAAAAGAGCCTAAGAAAAATGTATCACAAAATATTAATAAGCTACTAGGCTCTGAACGCCCACACACACAAAAACGAGCCTGATAAAGAAAAAATGTATAAGCTACTAGAATATTCAAAAACACTCTACTAAACTAAGGCCAATATACAGAAGGCCAGCAATAGAAAAGGCTACAGATATATATATATATATATATATATACTAGAAACTACTTAAAGACAGAAGAAAAACTAGGCCAAAACACACAAGGTCGATACATTAAATATTAATAATCACACATGGAAGGGGAGCTTTTAGGAAGCTATAAAGCCAACTACCTAAGTTATCTAATAAAGTTGCTGCCAAAGAAGGCAAAAGATCTACACTGCACAAGTGTCAGTTATTTACATAATTACAACACTGTTCTGGTTTACATAATTTTCTTGCCCTTTGTACTGTATATACTTCAATGAAACATTTAGCAGATCTAAAAAGTTGCTAGAAACTCACATCAATGATGATTTTCAGCCTTAGTCAGTTTAGCTTCAATAATAAACCTTACTATAGCTGGACTTAAAAACTACCTTAAGGAACTGAATCTCACATCTCCACAACTCTCCACAAATGCCAGCAACATCAGGCTAGAGTTCATGTAAAACATCTATTTTTATGTCTCAGAAGTACTTCTTATAAATTCAAAGAACAGGAAACAAGCCTTACCTTTGGTGAGCCATCCTTATTGATGCCCACATCATTTGTTGCAATTCCTTTAAGACTACCATCTTCATGAAAAAGTACCTGAGAAAGTATAAGCAGTACATTAAAATCAATTACAATGATTATTTTAATATTAACTTCAAACATCTAAAAACTAATTCTTGTTCACACTAAAACAGACAACTAAATATAAATGATTTAATATGCAGTTAGAGTTAGCATGACTCATGCAGAGTAATACAAAAGTCAACAGGCCAGCTTCAACAACACCTACACTAAGTGTACACAATCTGTATTCAAGAATATCCCTACCACACTTTTTGTGCCGTCTAGTCGCTCAGAAAAATTATACTAAGAGTACATGTAGTCTGCACTTTCTGGTAACCTTTATGAATCTCCCTCAGTATTTAAAGCTGCAAGAAAATCAGTACTAAAATTAGAAAGACGTTATGTGTGTGTTGTCTGTTCACTCAGAACAGTGCAGACTTCATGTGTAGCTGCTCAGTATGTGTACAGACAGCCCTTCCAGCACCTGGATTTACTAAGTAAAACCTAGTTGCTCGCATCTCCCTTAGGATTAAAAGCTTTGCTCAAGCTACACTGATCATGAGCGGATGGGTGATCCACTGTGGCAACCCCTAACCGGGAAAAAGCCGAAAGAAGAAGAAACTCAAGCTACACCAATTGCTTTTCAAACGACCTTTTATAAGACTCCAACCTCTTTATTATTTACACTACTATGAACTGCTTATAATATAATCTTTTTTTTCAATCACAGTGTTCACCTATTTTCTCTAGTAAGCTTAGACTTTTGTGTATAACGTTTGATGGTTCGGGTCAAATGCTTGCAAAATTTATTTATGGGTCTATTTGATCCTCTTCTTCAAAAAGTAGCAGTCAGAATCCATGACAAAAAAAAAAGTGAAAATTATGTACTTACCGTGAAGACAGATCTGTACTGGCAGCTTCAACTCTGTCAGCTGTATTACGAAGACTGACAGGTATCTAGTCAGCTAAGCCAATAAAAGTTTACAAGGCTATCACAGCACCTCCCAATTACCTACAATCCTAGGTGCAAAAGGCCCCCTTCCCCAGACCTCAGAAGTCTACCAGTTAGAGCAACTAGAAAACAGCCAAAGGTAAACCATGATTTGGCTCCAAGAGGAAACCCTACAGTGGAACCCCAGCCAGGGTGCAAGAGGGTGAGTTGGCCGATGGAAACTGCTAATACAGACTTAATGTTAGAATAAGTATTACAACTTTTGTAGCTTATGTTGGAAGTTTTCAAATTTTTCACCTGTATGGATCAGTTCCAAGTTAAAGCTATTGGACGGATCACAACAGAATTCCCTGGATGATAATATTTCCAAAGGCTGCCCTGTATCTGAAGGCAATATCCAAGTTACAATGTCTAGTAAAAGTATTCAGTAATGCCTACACAGCAGCTGTGAAATGTCATCCACAGATGCATTTTCAAAAAAGGCCTGTGAGGTAGCTACAGCCCTTGCTGTACATCCATTGGCAGTCTGTGATAGGAGCCTGCCATGTTTTGCTGGTGACAAAAAGTGTACATTTAGAATGCAAGGAAGAAAAGACAATGTTGGATACCTTTTGTTCTAATTTTCTGGAAAAACAGGAGACAAGCAATTAGGGAGATTTTTGTATTGGTTCAGTTCTGTCCAATCAAAATCTAAGCTGACCATGGACATCTACACAATGCAGGAGATGCTCAACCATATAGAGTAATTGGAGAAAAAAAATGAGAGCTCTATAGAATGGTTTATACCACACTCTGTAGTAACTTTTAGGATGTAGGGAGGGCTGGTTTGTAAGGTAGTCCTGTCTGTATGAAAAGATAGACAGGATGGATAAATGCACAAGGAGTGCAACTCTGAAAGGCTTCTTGCTGAAGTAGCAGTCGTCAAGAATCAAGTTTTCAAGTAAGGAATTTTACAGCTGGCTTGAATGGGGATAAGGTCATCATTTTCAGAAAAAGTAGAGATCCCATGTGGAAAACAAGAGACTAGCTTGAAGAGCTATCGAAAGCTTCTCTTAAGGCATATTTGCAAACCTCGAGAAAGGCTAGAGATGATGGGTGTGTACCCTGATGCAAATAAGAAATAGTGGCTAGATTAATTATGACTGAAAAAAAACTCAGTCCTGCATCAAAAATATGGGAAGGATGTTCTAAGACAGTTGGAAGAGGATCTGTAAAAAGATCTAGACTTGTGGCTTTGGCTCAAGCTGATAAACAAGCCATAAGGCTATAAGTCTTCCTGGTACCCCACCCAAGGTGGGTACAAAGTGTTTCTGGCTATTATGATAACTAAAAAAAAAAAACACTTGTAGTGAACCTCAGTGAGTGAATGTCTGGTTGAGTTTGGCCATGTGGGTGGAAAGGAGGCTCTTGGAGGGTCTCAGAAGCATGGGCCCATCTAATTTCAGATGCTCTTGAATAGGCAAACGTTTGGTTACATACCCAGGTGTATCTCCTCAAACTGTAGCAGTGGGCCTTGACACATTATCTGCACAATCATTCACACTCTTCAAAGAATGTTTGGATACTTGGGAAATTTATAAAGCAATAGGATTCAGAAAGGAGTTATCTTCTGAGGGAAGTGAGTTAGAATACTGTCTGCACAAAACAGATTAAAATCCCACATAAGTGACTGGTAGTTTAGAACTGTATAAGCTAATGTGGAAGAAGAGAAGATTCTCTTACCAAAACTGTCAAACAATTTGCCTTCTTTGTGCACTGGGGAGGGGTTGGTAGTAACTAATAATCTGCTGAATGCTGGTATAGGTAGATATAGCAGCTGGATCTGATCCAAGATAAAAAAACAAAATTTTGTTAGTATGAGGTACTTTATGTGGTGTATCTGTCTTTTGTGAAACTGATTATTACAAGCAGCATTAAACACATCCTCCAAGGCTAACAAAATGAGAAAGATAGGTGTAGAGTGAAGTATATCAGCTTGTAACATATCTCCACAATTCAGGGAGTACATCTACCTGTTCCCACAAAAATATCCCGCTCATCCTGGAAATAGTTAGAGAAAGAAAATTACTCCAAAGGAGGTGGAAAGGAGAAATGTTCCTCAAATTAGAGTTACAGGTCTGTGAATTCCCAGAAGTTGCCCTCCTGTTTCTGTCTGTCTCAGAAACTTTTGACAGATTCTCCTCAGGAATTTCACTGGTGACATTACTCTCGGGTAAGGATTTCTGAACATCAGGATTAACACCCTGTAATAATTGTCTGGCTATGGTAAGAAAATCATTCTTTCCAATAGACAACATGTCTTTAGAGGAATAATATTTAATATTCTGTTTTTCTTTGGAGACAACACCCTGACCAAAGACAGACTAGGAGATGACCGTTCAGCCCCTTCAAGAGGTCTCTTTGTCCAGTAAACCAGACATGCATCCCTCAAAATGTCTCTCTGTCCCAAAGAAGATGATTCTTCCATACCCATAATGGACACTGGAACAGCTAAAGAGGAGTTGACTGACTCCCAGTCTATGATGCATGAAAGGACCAGAACAGAAGTTCCTGGAGAAGAAAGTGAGTGGTTTGAGGAACAAAGATTCGCCACTACACGTTCACTCAGTTTTAAGTAAAGTTGGAGAAGAGCCAGTGGGACTGGAATAAGTATCCATGCTAAAGCTAAGGAAGAGGTCTAAATGTGGTAAACAGTGCTGGACTGTCAGTTGGACTGCAGCGGACAAAAGAAATTCAGAAAGTATTTAGCACTAAAATGGAAAAATATGAATTGAAGAATCTTGAGGGAGACATTGATGCAAATAGGGTGAACAGAAAGGCATAACAACAAGGAGATGGAGATAAAAGCAAGACAAAGTAAGATACTAGAATAATGTGTTAATAGGGAAGACATAAATAAAGGATGGGTAGATATATAGGAGGAATAAAAACTAGAAAATAGTCTGGAGTGGGAATATATAGTCACAATATGGAAAAAAATTGATAAAATATTTGTAGGGGAGGTGAGATCCCAGAAACAGTGCAAGTGATAGAGGAGTTGAGAAAGGAAGGAAGGCAGGTTAACGAGATGGTTGTTGAAAATATAGAAGAACTGGATAAAGCACGCAGAAAGGCAAGAGGAACTAGATGAGAGATCAAAGCGTGTACATAAAATACAAGATCCAATAGAGAAAGAAGAGTGGGAACAGATCTTAAAACCACCTAGATACATTACTAAGGCATGCAGATTCAGGATATTTGAATGGAAGTGCTTACATAATTACTTCTATAAGCTGGTAAAACTAGACAAGATGTTTCCGGGGATAGACAAAGCATGTTGGAAGTGTCAAAAGCAAAATGGTATCAGACACATGAGAGCATGTCTTTTAGAGATGCTCAAGACTATCACAATTCAGAAAAGAATTGCAGGGGATTGTGATACAGTTAATTTCACAAATAAATAACACACCACCTTTGTGATGCACAGAAGGACAACTCAAAGCTAGCTGTAATGCATCAAAGCTTTATTCCAAAGTTAAGCACTTTTGTTCTGTTTTCAGAACTTCATCAGAACTAAAAAAATTCATTAAAACACTGTTTAAATAACCCACAGATCACATGATATAAAAGTCACCTGATTAAAAAGAACAAATATCACACACTGTCAAAATGTTTCAATTAATTGCATTCTCATTTAAACCAGGGCAGCTTGTGGCACTTAACTCAATTTGCCACCTCAATTCACAGGCATCCAAATGTTCATCCATTATCCTACCCTGAATGTCCTTCCTGATTTGTTTAACAATTAAGAAAACAAAGCTGTTTGTATAAAAAACAATGACATGTTTGTAAAGAGCATTCGTAAGTTTGTTTTTCATAATATCTAAACCATGTTCATATAAGCGGTCTCTTAACCTCCTAGACGTTTTTCCCACATAAAGAGTGGGGAATTGTAAACACTGGGTTAAGTTTACTACGTTTGTAGAACTACAATTAAAATGCCCTCTGATCAGATAAGTCACCCCCTTACTGTACATACAATGTTGGGGCAAAATGGGCAAAAAACACATTTTTTCACATCATATTTTTTATGATGATTCCCTTCCTCTTTTACTACTTACAAATAGTTGTTTAAAAGTTTTATCTCTCCTATAAACAAATTTTGTTTTCTCCCCTATTTTATTTAATATGCTAGGATCTTTATAAAATATATTCCAATTTTTATTAATGCAATTTGCTATAGCATGGCTGTCCAGGGTAAAAGTAGAAATGAAAAGCCTCTTCTTCATGTCCTCAGTCCATGTAGAGTGTATTACAGTCCCCTTATCTATATTACTAGTATTATTCAAAATGGGTAGGTAATAGTCCATTTCTCTTTTGTTCACTACTTCCTGATGTATATCATTTAAAAAATCTATGGGGTAACCTCTCTTTAAGAACATATTAACAAGTACATCACACTCATAATGAAAGCACTCAGGTTCAGAAACCATCCATGCCAGTCTAACTGGCCTTTGACCACTGATTTTTTTCTGATGTTTTAGGTGCCAACTAGAAAAATGAAGGCATGCGTTCAGAAAAAAAAAACAAGTTATGTACTTATCATAACGTTCCATGTGTGTGGTCCATTTTCACCTGTTCATTATGGATGGGTTCAGATCTGACTTGGCCATTACCAAAGCTCAGGGTCACAAACTTTGCTCTTGGGCACCTCCCCATACCCAAAATGCACCTCAGGCATTACCTCAGATCTTGTTTGCTAATTTTATATATATATATATATATATATATACATATATATATATCTACATCTATATATTTAAACATACACAGAAAAGAAAGGAAAAGCAGGATCTCCAGAGGAATGAAAAACATATATATTCCATTGAAAGGAGTTGAAGCCATTGCAAAGTAATATTGAATAATACTGAATATCGAATAAAAAAGGAATGTATAATCCAGGATATCTCGATCCATCAGAAGCCTCTGTAGGGGGTTAATGGGTGGGTTGTGAGGAAAAGGTGAAAATGGACAACACACATGGAATGTTATGAGAAGTATATAATTTGTTTATATGATGTTGTCAATTTTCAACTTATCTTCATGGATGGGACAGAGTCCCTAGCATCCTGTATCTTGGGTGGCTCAAGGAAGAATATTCCTCGGGGCCATAGATCGAAATGAAGCTCTACCCCTGGAAACCAAATCCAATCTGTAATGAGTAATAAAGGTATGGTGATTGGTCCATGTTGCTGCCGCACAAATAATCTCCAATGAAACCCTGGATTGGAAGGCAGAGGAGTTAGCCATGGCTCTAGTAGAATGAGCTGTAGCAGGTTTGGGTAACTGCTTATTATGAGAATGATAAACATACAAAAATGCATTGAGACACCCATTTGGCTAAAGTCACCTTGGACACAGGAAGACCTTTTCTAGTATCTGAAAAGGCTACAAACAGCTGATCAGTTTTCCTAAAATCCTTTGTCCTGTGAAGGTAAAAATGTAATTGTCTGTGAACATCTAGCAAATGTAACAAATACTCCCCTTTATTTTGAAAATTGGGAAAAAAAATGGCAACTCAATAGACTGATTCAATGTACTCTCTGAAAGCACTTTAGGTAAAAAAAGAATGATTAGTAAAGGAGGGAGACTCTATCCTTATGAAAAATCAAATAAGGTGATTGCTATGATAAGGCTTGCAGTTCAGTCACCCTTCTAGCGGATGTGATTGCCACTAGAAAAAGGGTTTTCCACAACAAGAATTTCAGGTCACAGTGTGCTGCTGGCTGGAACGGGGGGGGGGGTCAGATAATGTGCCTTAGAATGAAATTTAAGTCCCAAGGTGGCGAAGGGTCTTTGTATGGGGGCTTTAAAAGAATTGTACCTTTCAAAAGGCTTTTCAGAGCTTGTGAGACATTAACAAAGACTCATTTTCACCTGAATGGAAATTTGATATGACTGCTAGTTGGACCTTAACATTAGCTGCACAGTCATTAAAATTGTGCTAAAAAATCCAAGATTGCATGAATAGGAGCAGTGAAAGGATCTATGCCAAAGCTCTTCACCCAGCAAGTAAAATGTTTCCACTTATTGCGATAAATTTTATGGGTGGAGGATTTAAGAGATGAAAGAATAATGTGCCAGACAGGGGAAGACAGATGGGGTTGCCTGGCTAAGATCGGAACTGGAGCAGAAAAGCCGTCAACTTGAGATTGTGTAAATTCAGACAAACCATTCCCACTGGATGAGACAGGAGATCTGTAACTGGGTCTAGAATCCAAGGTTCACCCAGAAGAAGAGGAGGAGGCCACAAGAAGGGAACCAAATCTGTCGAGGCCAGTAGGGTGCAATTAGGATTATTGTCCTTGTCAACCGATTGGCTTTCCTTAAGAAGGCTGGAATCAGTGTTGTAGGAGGAAAGGCATACAGAAGACCTGGGGGCCAATCATGTAAGAATGCATCTCTCAGGGTCCCCTAGAGGGGGAATTAGGGTGAAGTAGTTGCTGCACTTGTTGTTCACTGGAGAGGCGAAAAGGTCACAGCAAGGCTGGCCCCATTGGCGGAAATCATCTCCGTAACTCTCTGGTTGAGGGACCACTCATTAAGCATTAAAAAGCACAGTTGTGTACACTTACCATAAATGTACATCTTCGAGTGTATTCACTGTTGCAGTCATTACATTTGTGTAATCCTGCTGGCAGGCTGCCCTCAGTAGGCCTGAATTCCAAAGTCTTGGGTCCAGTGTCGGCTGTTGTCACTCCTTCCCTGACATCAGGTCGTCAGGGGTATTAAAGAAGCAGCCGACACCATTTTCTTTGTTTTTTCTTGCCCCAGATGTCAGGTGCCCCCAAAAAGGGTATTCAAAATTTATATCTATAAATAAAATAACATGCAGCAAAATAAACTTTACCTTCATCCACCAGCAAATACACCACATAGGTTGTATAAATCAGAGAAGGAAAGATAGGTTCCATCAGAAGAAAAGGGGGGATGGCGGGTGGATAACCTGGACTGCAACAGTGAATACACTCGAACATCTACATTTATGGTAAGTGTACACAACTGTACTATGTTCTTCATGTTTCACTGTTGCAGTCATTACATTTGGGTAGATTCCCAAAGCTATGGTTGGGAGGCTGGAGCTAAACAGCATTAGGAGCGGCAATGAGACCCTGCAGAACTGCAGTGGCAAAGCCTGCCCTGGATTTAGAGTAGGGTGGTAGATGATAGTGCTTTGTAAAGGTGTGCACTGAACTCCAAGTAGCTGCCTCTAAAATGTCCTTGGTTGGTAATCCTCTGAGAAAAGCTGCTGAAGTAGCTGCAGCTCTGGTGGGATGTGGCCTAATGTCCTTAGGCACTGGCTTTCCATGGTGTAAGTAGCAGAAACGAATGCAGTGGCCTATCCATTTTGAAATAGTCTGTTTTGAGATAGCCTTTCCTTGTGATCCTGCAGCATACGTCACTAATAATTGTTCTCTTTTTCTGAAAACTTTGGTTCTGTCCAAGTAGAATCTAAGCTGTCTGTGTACATCTAAAGAATGCAGAATTCTTTCCCCCTTGTTCTGTGGATTTGGATAAAAACTTGGCAGATGAATGGTTTGGTTAAGAGTCACACTGGACACCACTTTAGGCATAAATGTTGGGTTTGTCCTCAGGGAGACCCTGTCCGGATAAAAAATGATAAAAGGTTCCGCAGCCATGAGAGCCTGTAGCTCTGAAACTCATCTTGCAGAAGGTATTGCTAGGAGCAGAGCTGTTTTCCAAGATAAAAACTTTAAATCAGCAGTAGCAGCTGGCTCATATGGAGGCAGGGTGAGTTTTTCCAAGACATAGTTGAGGTCCCATGCAGGCATTGGTGATCTCCTTGGAGGCCTTAAATTTTTGGCTCCTCCGAGGTACTGTTTTAATACGGGATGAGAAAAGATTGGTGGCTCTGCATAGCAATGTGCCGAAATGGCAGAGGCATGAATTTTAATAGATGAGAAAGATAGGCCTTTATCCAGCATCTCAATTAAGTATTGTAAAATCTGAGGAATATTTGGCACAGCTGTATCTGTTCCTTGTGCCTGGTTCCAAGCACAGAATCTCTTCCATTTTCCAGCATAAGATTTTCTAGTACTAAGCCTTCTGGCTTCCAAAATGACGTCCATCACAGCTTTGCTGAGAGGTGTGTTTTGTATGACTACATTATCTGTCATGCTGCCAGGTTTAAAGTCCTGAGCTGGCTGTACAGGATCTGATTGTTTTGCTGGGACAGTAGATGCGGTATCTGAGGTAGGGTCCAAGCTGGGTATTGAGACAAGCTCCTTAACATTGGGTACCAATGCTGGCGGGGCCAGTCTGATGCAATCAGTATCATCTTTGGCTTCTCCTGTCTGACCTTTAGGAGTACCTTGGGGAGGAGAGGCAGAGGGGGAAAGGCATACACTTATAGGTTTTCCCAGCTGAAGGATAGGGCGTCCACTTTCCATGCTTGTCTGTGATAAATCCTTGTGCGGAATCTTTGTAGTTGGTAGTTGTGAGGGGAGGCAACTAGATCTATGTCCGGGCATCCCCATTTCCTTGTTATCATGCTGAAGACTTGGGGATCCAGCTGCCACTCGTGGGGATCCATGAGGTTTCTGCTCAGTTCGTCTGCCAGAGTATTTTTCCTTCCTGGCAGGAATTGTTCCTGCAGATGTACTTGGTAAGTCAATGCTGTGCCCCACAAAGTCATAGCTAGTCTGCAAAGGGGGTAAGAATGTGTGCCCCCCTTCTTGTTTATATACCACATGACCGTGGTATTGTCTCTTTTTATCAGTAGTTGTCCTTGTTGAAGTAGGTCCTTGAAGGTTGTCAGGGCATTTTGAACAGCTAGCATCTCTTTTTGATTGATATGTAGATGCATTTGGTTTGAGGTCCATGTTCCCTGAATGCATCTTCCTGCCATGTGGGCCCCCCAGGCATAATCTGACGCATCTGTTGTTAGTGTCTGCCTGGCTGGGGATAATGTGAACGGCTGTCCCTTGTTTTGGTGATAAGCCTTTGCCCACCATCAAAACTCCTGTTGCAGGCAGGGAATGAGAGTGATTATAGTTTCCAGGCTGTGGCAACGTTGAGTCCAAACACTTTTTAGGTACCACTTGAAGTTTCCTCATAGGCAGTTTTGCATATGGAATTAGTAGGATGCAGGATGCCATGAAATCCAAAGCCTGCAGAATTTTTCTTGTAGATAACTGGCCTTTGTTGCTAACATTTTGAAGTAGGTAGTCAGTTGTCTTTGTTTGTCTGGCCTCGTGAGATAAGCCATCTGGGCAGCTGTATTTAAGCTTGCACCCAGGAATATTATCTCTTGAGAGGGTACTAGTTTTGGTTTCTTTTCATTGACTGTGTACCCTAGGCATGTTAGAAGTTTTTTCACAAATACCAGATGCTGTAGAAGAATGTTTTTGTTCTCTGCTTGAATTAGACAGTCATCCAAGTAAGGATATATTTGTATTCCTCTGTCTGCAGAATGCAATTACTGGTGCCAGGCACTTTGTAAAGACCCTGGGCGCAGTCGATAAGCCAAAGGGCAGTGCAGAGAATTGGTAATGCATTGAGCCAGCCTTGAATCTGAGGCATCTTCTGCAAATTTGTCTGATTGGGACATGCAGGTATACCTCTTTTAGGTCTAAAGTTACAAGCCAAGCGTTCTTGCCCAGCATGGGCAGTAGCTGCTGCAAAGTCAACATTTTGAATTTTGGTATATCAGGAATGTATTTGGAATCGATAGGTCCAGTACTGGCCTCCAGGCCTTGTTCTTTCTGGGTACTAAGAACAGTCTTGAGTAAAATCCTTGTCCCCGCTCTTGCTCTGGCACTTGTTGAATGGCCCTCATGTCCATGAGGGATGATACTTGTTTTTGTGCCTCTGCCCATTGATTTTTTGGCAGATCTGACCAGCCGTTTGTCTTTGGCAGGGTATGGAAATGGAACTTGTAGCCTTGTGACACAATATTTAGAACCCACTTGTCCTGGGCTATAATGTGCCAATTTTGAGAAAAAAGTGCTAATTTTTCCCCTAAGGGTGCTGCCAGGAAATAAGTACTTGGTGCAAGCAGGGGGAAGTCATTGGGACTGTTTCCTGTAAGGTTGTGATTTGTCTTCTCCACTTTTGGAGGTAGAAGCACTCCATAGCTTTGACCTGTATGAACCTTGAGCCTGGGATCTGCCTCTAGGGCATCTGGGTCTACCCCTTTGAGGTCTGTCTGACACTGGAAAGGACCAATTCTTTGTTGGCCAGTGTCTACTAAACCTAGGTGGCTGTACTTGTAAGAAATCTTTGACCATTTGCATAGATTTAGCTTTGTCCTCCATTTTCTTTAACACCTCCTTCTGCCTTAACACCAAACAAAGAATCATGCTGTAAAGGTGCATCTAATAATTTAACTTTAACATGATCAGGCAGATTTTGTTCCTTTAAGCAAGCATGCCTTCTAATTACAGAACCAGTAACTGCGGCCCTGCAGGAGGCCTCTAAAGAATCAAAACCACATTGCAAAGTATGCTTTCCAACTTGTTCAGCTGCATGCAATATATCCTGCATTTCCTTGTTTTCTGCACATTCAGAATTTAACAACATTTTCTGTTTAAGCAATGCCATGACATGAAACTGACAGTTTAAGGCCCTTATAGCCAAGGTAGCAGATGTGTAAACCTTTTTTCCCCATCTATCCAGTGCCCTAGAATCCCTATCAGAAGGGGTAGGTTTTTTTGCAGCGGAAGCCTTAACACCCTTGGGACCCTGAGAAATAGTTTCTGGGTCTGCAGCAGGGTTTTTAAAAAGGAATTTATGTGAGTCAGGAACCCTGTACTATCTGTCAGGCTTAATAGGAGCTGGAGGTAAGGAGTCAGGGGTAAGGCTCGACTCCAAAAACACATCATCTACAATGTCTAACACAGGAGGGATGGCTAGTGGCTTGTGCTGAGGTAGTAACAGGAAATCCCTGAGCCTCTTTTTAGACTCTGAAAAATCTTGTCTCTCCCAGTGGAAATGCTCCCTCATGGTATGTAAGGTTTCCCCAAAAGAATAATCCTCAGGAGGAGAAGCTGAAAGGATGGATTCTTCAGCATCAGAATCCTCATAGGGGGGAAAGAATATTCCTGATCAGAAGAGGAATCAGAAGAAATGGAAACCTGATCTGAAGATTCATAGTCAGTCTCTTGCCTAGGCCTCTTATCAGGAGGGGGATGGGAACCCCTGATCAAGGTAATCAAGTCTTCGGCCATTTTGAGCATCTGTTTTTGGGCATGGAGGCCTGTTCACGTGGCTCTTGAAGTTGCTTCTTTGCCTTTGAAGGTGCTTTAGTCTTTGCCTTTGAAGTCGGTTTAATGTATAGGTGTTGGGGTCTGAATACACCCTCAGAAGCCGGTGCCTGCTCAGCAGCTCCGGACACATCTGAAGGATTAGCGTCCGAGGCTCCAATACTTTGAGTTTCCAGTGGCATGGCCGACTCCACGTGGGAGTCGGTAGCGGCCTGCGACTCTAAAGTAGCGGTCATCAGGGGCTGTGAAAGTGCCTCACTGAGAACCAGCGAACCAGTGACTGGCTTAGGAGAAGCTTCATCGGTTTTGGGTCTCGGCTGTCTTTCTTTTTCTTTGCGGTTTTTTTGTGAACTCCGGTAGTCGGATGGCTTTCCGATGACATTTCTGGATAATTAAATCTGCGTCCAAAGTAGTTTAAAGCATAATCATACCGAGACTTAATAGTGCGTTGGTTAAATCTAGCACAAAACAGACAACCCAGAAAATTATGATCAGGGCCTAGGCAAGGAATACAGTAAGAATGAAAGTCCTTATGAGGTATTTGCTTCCCACAAGAAAAAAAGTTATTAACTTTTTCTGACATCGGTTCTGGAGCAAGAAAAAAGTTTCCCCAACGGGGTACTTAGCTTTATAGAAGACTTTGGATCTGAAATTCGAACTTGAAAATCTCAGGAGTCAGCTGACCGGCACTTGAGAACTGCTTTTGCTTCGGGCACCGCGCGGCAAGGAAGACTAAAGAAAATGGCGTTGGCTGCTTCTTTAATACCCCTGATGACCTGATGTCAGGGAAGGGGTGACGACACGCAAGACCCAAGACTTTGGAATTCAGGCCGACTGAGGGCAGCCTGCTAGCAGGATTACCCAAATGTAATGATTGCAACAGTGAAACATGAAGAATATCAGTCCTGCTCAGTTTGTTTGCTATCAGGTTGGATTGCCTGGGAATGTGCATTGCTATTAGGAAACATTTGGATGAAATTGCCCACTGCCATACCCTGAGGGCTTCTCGACATAGGGGATATGATCTGGTTCCTCCTTGTTTGCTGATGTACCAGACTACTGACTTGTTGTCCGACTGTACTGCAATAGTCCCTTGAGGGAGAGAGTCCTGAAATGCTTGCAATGCCAGATGCACAGCTCTCATCTCTTGGACATTTATATGCAGACTGGTCTTGATGAGGGATCAGGTGCCTTGGACTGTCTTCCCCAGATAATGGCCCCCACCCTATCTGGGAAGCATTCGTGGTCACTGTAGCCTTGGGCTGTGGAGGAACAAATGGATGACCCTGACTCACCTGATCAGATTGAAGCCACCAGAGGTCCTGCATGCAAAGACTGGTAAGGAGAATCATGAAGGACATGGGAAGCTGCAGGATGGACCATTGTACCGATAAAAGCCATTGGAGGATGCTCATGTGGTAACATGTTAATGGAACTAGAACGATTGCTGCAGCCATCGAACTGAGAGTCTGTAGGACTAAGTGAGCCAGTATCAAGTTTCTGCAAAGTAATACTCTTACTGAGATCTGACTGTCATCACTCTTAAGAATGGCAGCTTGGCTACCATCTGGTCTGTATCTATGATTGCACCTATAAATTCAAGGTTCTGTGTGGGTTGTAGAGAAGACTTTTCGAGATTTACTGTGATACCTAAGAGTGCGTGAAGTTCTAGGGCATAGTCCCTTGCCTGGATCTGATGATGCCTGGCTGGGGTGGTGATGATCCAGTTGTCTCAATATGGAAACCCCCAGAATCCTCGTTGTCTCAAGTGAGCTGTTACCACTGCCATGCATTTGGTAGACACTCTGGGGGCTGCAGTAAGTCCAAAGGGCAGAGCTTGAAACTGATAGTGACTGGTCCCAGCCAGAAGCACAATTACCTTCTGGACCGTTTGTCTATATTATAGTATGCTTCCCGAAAGTCTACAGAGCACATCCAATAGTTCTTTTCCAGGAAAGAAAGAATGGACTGAACCATGACCATCTGAAACTTTGCATTTTTTACCAACTTGTTGAATTTGCCGAGATCCAGAATAGGTCTCCAGTCCCCGGTTTTCTTTGGAACTAAAAAGAACCTTGAGTAAGTTCCAGATTCTATCCAGTCTGGTGGGACTTTTTGGATGATCCTTTTGCCCAGCAACTTTTGTACTTGAATGGCTTCCTGTTCCCGTTGACTGGGTGCAACGACCAGGATCTTCTTGATTGTGGGAAAGGGTTGGGAAAAAGGGATAAGATAGCCCCTGGATATGATGTTCTGCACACACCTGTTGTTTGTTATTTTTAGCCAGGTTTGTATGTGCAGAGACAGCCATTTCCCAAATGCCTCCAGGGTAAAGCAATCGGACCTCCCTTCAGAATATCTGGAAGGGCTTACCAAAGAATGTGTCTCTGGAGCCCTGGTTTTGCGGACCCCCTCTGCCATGAGGGTGGCATCTTCCATTACTGTTCCCCCCTCTGCCTCTGGAGGAACTCTCACCATGCGTGTCCTGGAAAGTACCCTGTGATTTTCTGAACCACATCTTTCTGCTGCCCTTTTGACCTTTACAGTAGGGGCTTTGAGGTGCAGAAAAACGTATGCCCATGGCAGAGAGGGTCGTACCTTCCTGTTCACGCCTGGTCAGCATCTCTTTCACTTTAGACTCAAAAAGGGATGAGCCATCAAAAGGGTCATTCACAAAGGAAGACTAAGAGCTCCGCGAAGTCACAAAGGCATATCCAGGTCTGCCTCCACATAGATATGCCTGAACCCACTGCCCTGCATGTTCCATCCACTGCATAGGAAATGGGATGCTTGGAAACATTAGCGAAAGAATGTAGGGTGGCAAACTGGGAAGAAACTCTATCTCGTGAACCCTCAGCTACTGCTCCTTCAAATGAATCTGAAAGCTCTTTGATCAGATCTCTCTGCAACCTTGTGAAATACACAGCAAAGGTCGCTGATGAAAAGACACACTTTCCACACCTATCTATCATCCTAGAATCTCTATTCAGAGGATGGATTGTGGAACTAGTCAGTCAGCATTCCTTTATGGTTGCTGCCGCCACAACCATGGCATGTACCACAACCCCTTTGGTCCAAATCTTTTTGTCTGCTGGGAAAATAGTGAATTTATCTGGCCTCCAAGGGTAGGCTCAAGAAAATCTGGGGTCTCTCACGCCTTCTTCGAAATTAACTCAATACGTTCGCCCAAAGGCGGAGTCACCCAAGAGGAGGAAGGCTCATACCAAAAGGTCTTCAGGTATACTGACTCCTCCAGAAAAGGATTGCTGGACTGTCAGCCACCTCTCTGTTTCAATAATTCAAGGATATACCAGAATGATACATCTTCAGGAGGTGACTGTGGGGATCCCTCTCCTTCACTGAGGTCAGTATCAGAAGTGACAGACTCCTTAAGTGAGTCTAAATGCTTCCTCTTGCAAGTCCTCCTACTAGGGACCTCCTCAGTGGGATACTCCGGGGAAATTTTTGAAGAGGCAGGGGTACCAACTGTGGTATTCTAAGGCTGAGGTTCTCGCTGTCCCTGTGGAAGAGATGGCCCAGAAAGAAGACACTTCAGCTGAACAAAGGGGGTCTGGAAATCCAAAGAACACCCACTCCAAGAGGCTGGAGATGCCATAGTCCTCTTCAGAGCCCCAAAAGCAGACTGCTCCCGAACCAAGCGGGCCTCTAGATCTGATAAGGAAATAGTCATAGCTGCCACCCCCTCAGCTCCAGAAGACAGAATGTCCCAGGATGAAGCCGGAGCCAAACTCACCTGAGCTGGAGCTCCGAGGAACAGGGACCAATCTAAAAGTCTCGGAGTCGATACAAGATCCTCAGGCCTGACTGGTGCAAAACGGCTTCGAGAGTTCTCCGATTCCAACCGAGCGGAGGAATTCAAGGCAAACATCTGATCCAAAGGAGAAATCCTCTGATCAGATGTAGGATGGATCTGGGTAATAGAATCTCTCAACTCCGAAGCTTGGAAGGAAGTCGGAGGAGGAACAGGAATTGGGATTGATCCGAAGCCCAAGGGGTCAGATCCAACAAAAGCTTGGCCAGAGTGCTTAGGAGCCTTTGCACCACTCTGTCCACATCATCATCTGAATGGCTTGTGGTGGACTGAGAAGATAAGGCTGGAGACCAAAGCCTATATCTGGAAGGGGAAATAACTTTCCCCAGTGTTGGACTATCAGTCCAATCCGATCTCGTCAGAGCCGAAGGAACTGTCTGATCCAGACTTAGAAGTACTCAGATCCGAAGGCTCAGATGGATCCAATACTTCAGATTTATTTTATGATGATTCTAAGAAATCTCTCAGAGTCAAAGAATGGTGCTTTTGAGGTTGAAATCTCTCAGAGTCAAAGAATGGTGTTTTTGAGGTTTCAACTGGTTAGAAGAGAAGGAGTCCTAACCAGGAATGGCTTCAGACAAGGGAAGCAGATCTTTCAACATTAACTTGTTCTTACTGTCAACCAAGGCCCTTTGGTTGAAACCGTGACAAATACTACTGTCTGCTTGGAGGTGTAATGCCTCCAGCAATACACACACAGTATGTGAATCACCTAGAGGCATCTTCTTTTTGAAGCCTAGTGGCCTATCAGGTTTGTCAGCCATAGTAGAGTCGACCAATATAGATCGCTCACACACACATGCGACAGCAGAGAAAATTAGTAAAGAATAGTTTATTTATTTATTTATTTTACTGGAAAAAGGAGAGGGTAGGACAACTACTGACAATGGCAGTGAAAGATTTAATAACCGCTAAAAAGGGGAGGGAAGGGGACTACCAGCAATGGTAGGGGAAGATTATGTAAAAGGCAGAGAAAAAGGAAGAGTATAGGTATTCAGCAGAGACAATAGTGAAGTTTAAATATGACTACAGAAGTTATAATGAGACAGAAAATTAGAAAAAAAAAACACTTATCCAAACCTAAGAGCAAAAGCCACTTACATTCTTTGCGAAGAGACAAACAAGATCTGTGGTAATGCCTGAGGTGCATTCTGGGTAAAGGGGAAGTGCCCAAGAGTAAAATTTGTGACCATGAGCTTTGGTAATAGCCGAATCAGATCAGAGGATCGGATTCTGAACCCATCCATAACGAAAAGGTGAAAATGAACAACACACATGGAACATTATGGTAAGTACATATCTTGTTTTTTTTCAAACTCATACCTTCATTTTTATAGTTGGCACCCAAAACATAAAAAAAAAAATCAGTGATCAAAGGCCAGTTAAACTGGCCCGGATGGTTTCTGAACCTGAGTGCTTTCATTATGAGTGTGATGTACTTATTAATATGTTCTTAAAGAGAGGTTACCGTATTGATTTTTTTAAATGATAAATGTCAGGAAGTGGTGAGCAAAAGAGAAATGGGCATTTACCCACCCATTTTGAATAATACTAATAATATTAATAAGAGGACGGTAAAACACTCTACAGGGACTGAGGAAAGAACAAGAGGCTTTTCATTTCTACTTTTACCCTGAACATCCATGCTATAGCAAAACACATTAACAAAAATTGGAATATTATTGCATATGGATCCTAGCATATTAAATAAAATACGGGAGAAACCACAATTTGTTTTTAGGAGAGATAAAAATTTGGAAATAGTAAAACAGGAAGGGGATCATCATAAAAAATATGGTAAGAAAAAATGTGTTTTTTGCCCACATTACCCCAACATTGTATGTGTTAGTGTTTTTACAGTAAGAGGGTGACTTACCTGATCAGAGGGCATTTTAATTGTAGTTCTACAAACATAGTATACTTAGCCCAGTGTTTACAATGCCCCACTTTTTATGTGGGGAAAAACCTCTAGGAGGTTAAGTGGCTGCATATATGAGCATGGTTTAAATATTAGGAAAACCAAACTTAGGAATGCTCTTTACAAAGATGTCATGGTTTTGATACAGACAGCTTTGGTTTCTTAATTATTGAACAAATCATGAAGGACATTCAGGGTAGGATAATGGATGAACATTTGGATGTCTGTGCATTAAGGTGGCAAATTGAGTTAAATGCCACAAGCTACCATGGTTTAAATGAGACTGTTTCAATTAATTTAATTTTCAAATTGAAGCACTTTGACAGTGTGCGATTTTTTCTTTTTAATCATGTGACTTTTATATCATGTGACCTTTGGTGGGTTATTTAAACAGTGTTTTAATGAAAAATTTTAGTTCAGATGAAGTTCTGAAAACAGTAAGAATGAAAGTGCTTAACTCTGGAACAAAGCTCTGATATTTTACAGCTGGCTTCATGTTGTCCTTCTGTGCATTGCAAAGGTGGTGTGTTATTCATTCATTCATTCATTCATTCATTCATTTGTGTATTAGTTTGGGTTCCTACTTCCACAAATAGAAGATCTCATGAAAAGGATGTTTTTGTTAGGATACAATGAAACAGTTGGTTGAGACGAAAATAGCTGGTGGGCTGATAATGACAATTGTGAAGAAGGCAATCACAAGGAGGTAGAAATTGCAGGAACCACCACCCAGGCAGGAAATGAAAGTTATGCTGGAGAAAGTATATTGTGGACAGAAAAGAAGAATGAAAGGGAGGGAGCAAAATTCAGAAAAAGTGGAGAAAGGTGGGACAGAATGACAGGAGTCCCAAAAGGAGAAGGGGAAGAAAGGGTAAATCTGATAAGGAGAAGAGAAATGGACACAGGGCACTATGAAAGTAAGAAGAAGAAAGGAAGGAAAGGTAGAGTCACTTAAAAAGAGGGATATAAAAAGTTAAGGAGAGCCTGAGGAGTATAGTATAAGAAACAGCCTGTAAACAGTTAAAATATTGGAAGGGGTGCAAGGTACACGATGATAGTATTGGTTTAGAAGAAGTTATCAAGAATGTTCTTGCTGGTTTGATAAAGAACAATTAAGCAATTGTTCTAAAAGAGATAATTGTTATGACTGTTAGTGGGCCACTGGGAAAGGTAATGAAGCAAGCAGTGAAAGCTGACTGCTGAAGCACTTGACCAACAGTAGTATTATTTAGGCAGCTACTTTTGTCATAAAAATGGGAAATGATAAAAAATTCTGGTAGTAAAGGAACAGTTTTTCCAAACAATATAATAGCATACATGACATGATAAAGAACAGTAGTACTGCTGATATTGGGCTGGAGTGGAATATATTAATGCGTGCTGACGGTATAACAGGAAGGAATCACAGGCAGTCAGCAGAGTTTGTGGGAATGCACCAAGCATGATGACTGTATTACTTGCAAAAGATTTATGCAACATAGGAAGTGTTTAAAAAAGCACTAAAGTGAGCTAACTTAGTCAGTCCATATGTATGTGAAGCAGTTATATCAAATGACTTTAGTTCTATACAAAAATAATATCTAGATCCTAAAATTGATTTTACTAAGAAACACTTACTTCCTGAAAGTTGTTATGCCAAAAGAATGAAAAAAAAAATGCCTGAAATCCAAAAGGGTAAAAAACTCCTTTTCTTTTCTTTTTTGCAGGAGGGCAAGCCCCCCCCCCCCACCCCAAACTTGTATATACCAATGCCATGGTCACACCAACTCAATGAATGGAGAAATCTCCATAAAGAACATCATTGTTGGTACACAATTAGAAATCTCGCCTGCGAATTTTTTCCTGTGGGAAAAAGCATTCATATTTATGCCATTCATCTTTTTTTCTTACTGGCTATTGATGCCTAAGCAATTTCATCTAGAGCATGCTGGTAAACCCCTAAAACATTCAGATGACATAAAGCACCAGCTACCAAATACAATATGAGCTGAAATGTCGTAAACTCAAATGGGTACCATTACTAACAGGAATAATGCATACTAGAAAGATTCCAAAAAAACTGTTGCAAGAATTTGACTTTTTACTTTAAAATTATGACAATATGTAATAATTTTGCATTTCTACCCTATAATATTAACATTAGGGCCTAATATTTAGATTACGCACTATACACCTATTACACCAAAGTGTGATGCTTGTGACCTTTTATCTCTGTACTGTACAATTTATATCTGTAACAAGATATGGTTGAAGATTAACCCTTTGAGACCATTTTAACATCCTTAAAATAAACAGAATAACTACAGAAGTTAATAATGAGTAACTGAATCAAAATATTTAATTAAACAACCAGTTTAACTGTGGACATTTTCCAGCAAATATTTTATAAATCTGAACAAGCATTTTTAACAAATAGTTTAATACAATCAGTTGTTGATTTCAAGACGCAGCCTCAATGTCAAAAAAAAACTTACATGTGTCATGTTTTATGTTTGACAAAAATATCTGTATTATTTTTTTCAGAAGTTTAGAAAAGGGTTTTATTACCATTTTCATTATTTTTCCCCTGAGACTTCCCTAATTAAACTGCCTGGCAAGTACAGACTCTTATACTGGCAAGCCAGTTAAAGTTACAAACAATGAAATGACTACATACTCAACATGATAAGTCAGACATAATAACAACAGAATGCAACAGCAGCAGAGTGCAAAAGCCATTATTTTGGAGAAAAGGAGCTGCAGCAACCTCAGAGCAAATAAAAGTAAAGCTATAACATGGGTGAAGCTCCCTGGATGGAGGCAGGGGCAAGTGGACACGGGTTTGGTATATGCAAGACATTGCAACTTCTGAGGTCTGTCTCTGATGACAAATAATTTCTTATTGAGTTTCCCCGTATGGAAGGGGTTTGAAAGTACAGATGTGCGTAAATAAAAATACCGTTAACAGTAGCTCAAGGACTAGTCACAGTAACAGTAAATTATAGCATAGGTCACCCCCACCTTACCTGTGACTTCTCCAGCCTAAAATTCTAAAACCAGTGGATTCTTTCCCTGCAGAACAATGCATGCTCATGCTGAAGTACTTTGGTATATCTACATGTGTGGCTCTATATTAAGTGCTGATGCATGCTCTATTCACTTCTTTCAAGCAGGACACATTTCATGGAAGAGTGGATAGAAAGAAAAAATACCCATACTTATGACAGCTTCGCCCTCATGATCAAATCATGGCAATCGTGGGTAAATCCTGTGATACCCACACCGAGTCATGTGTTATTACTAAAGTACTCCATGTTAGTGAGAAGGGCAGATGTACCCATGAAGTATTCCTTAAAAATTGAGAGAGAGAAGATATGAGAAGGCATGAGTCTCTCTAAGCATGGTGATTAAGTCAGATCAAAAAGCTCTCCAACAAACCAAATGCTTTAATTCTGGATGTTCTTTTAACTACCCCACTGAAAACCGGAACATTACACAGTTAGCAACAAATCAAAGATTCCTCACTTTTATTAATGTTAATTCCATTAGTCAAATTGTTCTTCTCCCCACCAGAGGTGATGATCTTCTTGACCCTGTGGTTATCAATTTCTCCCCTTAATATCACAACCTATTTTGTAAAATCTAACCACCTAGCTAACCTTTTCCCCTAAAGCACATTCTGACCCCCCCCAAAAAAACACATCATCATTTTGTGATTATTATAAAACAAGCCTCTTCCTATTTATTAGCCCTTCTTGACAACTATAAATGGTTCCATTCTCCAAATAACCCAGTGCCTGATACTACATACTCCTCTGAATTATATTTCCCTATGGACAGATGCATTAAGGAGTACGTTTCCATCTACCATGGGATGCTAAATTGTTAAATAAGCCCATACAGTGGAATATCAATTCAAATGAGTTTTACAACAAAAAGAAGAAACATCAAGCTACCTGTAACAGGCTCCAGCAGTTCAAACAAAGGACTTAAATCTACTAAGTACAACCCTTAAGTACACCATCAAGGAGTGCAAGGCCAGGTATGAATTTTGAGTCTCTACCAATGCTAGAAATAACCACAAGCCTTTCTTCAGTTACATTAAGAAGATTAGGAATGATGCTCATTACTGTAACAAATGTATTTCATATGAAGTCTCCCATTCTGATCCCAAAAGTTGTCACTAATGTCCTCACAGAAAAATTCAGTGCTAATTTCACAACTCCAATCCAGCCAGATGTTCCCACTATCAATCATCCCACTGTTCCTGAAATTATCTTTTACACAAGGTTATATCTACATTAGCCACTGTTCCTGAAATTACCTTTGACACAAAGTTATATCCACATTAGCCAAAACCAAGCATGTTATTTCCATGTGACCTGATAATATTCCTAGCTGTCTGCTACTACATGGTAAGAACAACTCAGCCAACCTCTCTTAAACCGCTTTAACTTAAGTTTCTTATGACCCTGAAAGATGGAGACCAATCAAAGTGGCACCATTATACAAAAGCAACTGCATGACAGACTCTAGAAACTATACTCCTACTAGCCTGAAAAGTATCATCCATAAGGACATGGACTTCATAACTGTTGAGCTGATGAACAATGACAGACAACCCACAAAAACCCTAGACCTCTACCAATTTGGATTTGTAAAAGATAAGTTTCTGCCTACTTTGAAGGGTTCAAATGAATACTGGATAAGGGTGTGATACACCATACTGTTTACCTTGACCTCACCAAGGCATATGACAACACCCCACACATTCATGACTCAGATAAAACTCTCCCAACCTAACATAAACCCATACATACATACCACAGTGAATATCCAAATGGCTCTCTGACAGAACCTGTACAGCTAAGGCTGAGGATACCTCTTTTAGTTAGAAGACAGTCACCAGCAGAGTTCCACAGAGCCCTGTCCTTGGCCCTGTGCTGTTGGCATACACATTTTACAACTGAAAAATGTTAAGGGACTATAGCCAAGTCCGTCAATGACTGTAAACTGGGTGCAACTGTCAAATCCCCAACAGAAAATGAGATACCCCAAACCTACACATGATGCATCAGTGACAGGTTCACCTTACGTGCCACAAAATGCAGTATGGTTACCTTTGGAAAAAACATCATTCTCTCCTTTTACCACATTGCTGGTACTTTTCTCAGGATAGAGGCAATTATCCAGGGCTTGGATAACAATGTTTGTAACAATCTTATTTTGTTTTTTTTGGTAGAAAGTCCTTCTTTACTCTACTGACTTGTAAGGGTATCTCATGCAATCTTGGCCCCATACATTCTTCCCTTATTAAACCTAGCCTTGAATACACTGTCTTTTTGGAATCAACTTGATGAAAAATCTTAACCAAATTGAAAGACCCAAAGGTTTCTGACCAAGAAGATTCTGGACAAGACAGGTATGGTGACTTCCAAGATGGCTGCACACTGATCAACAGCTTAGCTTCAGCTAACCCAGTGTGAAAAATTAAACTGGGAAACAACAGTCAGTGATATTCTCAGCTTGAAGAAAATTCAGTTACTGGCTAGTAAGTGCACTGCCTGGATGCCAGCAAAGAATAAACTTAGACAGCCTAAAAGAAACTCATCTAGAAAAGGTGAAGAGAAACACTAACTGGGAAGAATCCAGCAACTGCCTGGCAAAAAGCAGTTCAAGATCCAGCTTTGGTGTATGACATGTGTGACAACAGAAAGCACTGCCGGCAATGCCAGGAGAAATAGGGAAGCAAATTTGTAACATATGCCAGCACAACTAGCTGGAATTTTGTAAATGTCATTTGTATATCAAACTGATTTGTGCAGATGCTTTGTTGAAACTATATTTGCGAGGTTTGCTTGTATTAAAATGCATCAATGGTGTGCCCTGCTGCAAGGAAAAGAGATGTATCTGCATTATAGTAACTGTTTAAATGTATACATTGTAACAGCATATGCTGGATGCAAACAGGTTAATCTCAATCCACTTGACTTTCCAAAATATTCTTGAAATTAAATTACTTTATGGGTTAAAACCATAAAGATATTATCCCACAGTTGTGAATGGAGCCAGAGCACGTCTGTGTTACAGAATAGGCTGTAAATCCTGTCGGAAGAGTGGCATGGTTTTATGACTTCCAGCAGCTGCACTACATGTGAGCAAAGCTTTATCGGTGTGTATTGTACCATATAGGTGCTAAACCCTGGTAGCTTCTAGTGATGGGGGATATTGCTGGAAACAGAGTCAGTTGACCAGATATATGTGATATCATTCTTACAGAAATAATGTTTTAATATTACAGGAGAGAAAAGTCTCAGCAGCATTCTATATTCTGTTTTAGATCTGATAACAAGGGCCACTCACCCATCTTGCCTTGCTCTAGTCAGTAAGTAAGAACAGTAATTCTGTTAGTCAATCAGGAATAGATAATGAGACTAGCTAGATACTGTTTTTCTATAACTGTGTGTAACTTTCCATCAGTGTTATTTTTAATAGTCCCCATGACTGAAACTTGAGAGTATTTGCACATATTTATTTGGTGATAACTCTGGCCACTCTTGAAAGACTGGCTATTTGGTAAACATTACTATTTATATCAATATTAACTTCACTCAGTATAACTGGGTACCCTTTTAAGAGGTTTATAACTGGTGGCTGTGAAACTAGCTTATATTCTGGGTAAAGCGAGTAATTTCCCAGGCATGCGTGTGTGTGTGTCTGTCTGAAAATTAAATTTCAAATACTGTGTGTGTCAGCTACTTGGGGCAGGGACATGAAACACTGGTTTCACAGTGCCAGTGAGGAGCCTTACTGGGGACCAGGAGGGAGACAGACACCCAGACCCTTGGTTGAGTTTGTGCCCTGTGTGCTCAAAAGGGAAATTGTACTTGATGCAGAGAGGTCTGCATCTGGAAGTACTGATTGTATCCATTTGTATTCCAAGTGAACATCCTTCTCCAGTGTCAGTGGTGAGGATTCAGGCTTCTTGATTACTGGCCCAGCGTGCGGACATCACAACATGATTTCCAGTAATCTAGAAGAAAGAAATAAGTCGAATGTGATCAGAGCTGATTAAAATAAATGAAACACTGAAGGAGTATATCAACTCAGATAACAAAAGCCTGGAAAACACTGGAAGAAGCTTTAAACAGATATTCAGATGAGCTGATAAAACTGCAAAAATCAGGTGATGAGATAGACTCCATTAATTTTATGAAAACACAAATAAGCAACTGGACTGGTATTCCACAACAGATGTTGTTAGTTGAAAGAGCACATATTGTGTATGATCCAAACCTGGCCATAATAAAGTGACCAAGACCTTTATTAGCAAAGATCCAAACCTACCAGCAGAAAGAGTTGATCTCGACAAAACTGTGGAAAAAGGGAAAAGTATTAAAAGTTGCAGACAGTAGAATGTTTGTGGAAAATGATTACTCACTGCACCAGGCAGATGAGAAAAAAGATATTCCAATGATTAGGGAATGTCAAGAGGCAGGTGTGAGATTCAAGCTGCTGTATCCAACTCTCTTCAGAATACTTTTTTCCTGGAGGATCAAAAATATTTTTTGATGCAGAACAGGCTAGGAAGGAAATGCAAAAGTTAGTCGAACAAAAAATGAACCTTCAAGCAGAAGGTGCTCTGCTTCTCATTCTTCTGATAATAAAGCACATGAAGAGACTTTGCCACTGTTCCAAAGGAAAATGTTTGAAGGACCAAGAAAAGCACAGGAGTTGACACTGGGAGTACTGTGGAATCGAACCAGAATCTGGAGTTGGGAGATGGAGATGAACAGGAAGAAAACCAGCAACACTTTGAGACTACAAACCATCAATCAGGTTTGTGAAATATGTCTGTATAAGTGGAAAACATAGACTTTTGTTGACTTTGCTAAACCTATGGGGAGCTGAAAAGCATCTGAATCACTTATTGTCTTTAATATTTGGAAGAGTTTTGAGGGGAGAGGAAGAGGAGAGAAAATGGTAACTGTAAGTAAAACAATTTCTGTTCTGAACAGTATTTCTATGAAACTTTTCACAATATAAATTGCACATTTTACAGTAAAGTGTTTTTAATAGTTCTTGTATGTGATAAAGTTATTAAAATAAAGAGATGCCTTTTATTCCTTTTTATGTTTCTTTTTCTTTCTTCATCTGTATAAAGAAATGTGTGCATTACAGTGCAAAAAGAGAATGGACAAAAGTATGTTTACGTTAACGGCTGTAATGTTGGGTTGTTGAGGAGAGAGAAGAGGTGTAAAAGTACACGGATCACAATATTTGTGGAGCTAATATGGTTTCTCTTTTGCATAGGTGAATGCCTGGATTAAGACCATTGGTTTAATGTAATAAATTTTAAGTGGAAACAAGTAAACATGAGAATACTGAAAATAATATAAAGTTTTCCTTTAGCAATAAATGCTTCAGCTTGTCTTTCAGACTGTAGCAGAGACCATATTTTCCCCTTAGGCTTCCATGGACACAAGATGATAATAGGGCAATAAAAGACAGAACCACTGGTTTCTTCAAGGCTAGAAGTTAGCGATTTATGAAAGCAGCATGCTAGTTATTTTCACATCTTATAAAGATAAAACAAAGAACAGACACCAATTAGTGTAAGTAGAAGTACAGGCAATAACATGTTTCTTAGCATGGACAACCCCAATTTCAGGTTAATTATGGTCTGAGTTAGCAGCTATCTGGCACAAATGTTCCTATTAAGAGGATTAATATTCATTATTTGAAGATGAACACTGCAATGTATGTTTGTATTAAGCTAACAGATTATGGGGTGTTCTTGACGGTGTGTGTGTTTGATTTGGTATGAGGGTTTTTATTAAAACAAAAAGTATTGTGAAATATGACAAAGGTTCCAATGCTGATGACAAGAAAAAACTACATAAAAGGATTAACCTGCCAAATATTAATGGATATATGTATCACAAAAACTGGAAAAAGACATTTAAAATAGCTGCCATATACAACAGGTGGGAATAATGACATTTATCATAATGGTGACAACTTCTGTATTATTCTGGAATGTGAACAATGTTACACATATAGTCACACATAGACAAATAAGAAGGAATACCTAAAACTGCTATTATGGAACTTACAAAAATTGGGGAGAAAAATCACGTCAGCAGGGAATATTAGGGACTGGAAATTGGTTTTCAACAATCAGGATGTATTTGAGGGGACCTAGAATGTAAAACATAACAAATGAGGGTAGCTTTACAAAGAAAGTTATGTAAATATTTGGCATCAAAGTCATGAATTCAGTAGTGGGAACTGAGAGAGAATTTACATATTATTATCCAAGGTACAATAACTGGGCTAGGCTAGACAGAAATTATATTTCATAGGAACATGTGCATTTAATTGAGAACTTTGACACACATCTAATAACTACTTCAGAACATACACCGATAATTACTAATATAAAAATCTAGGGCAATGAAGTAAAGATGATACACTGGTATTTCCCCGCCTACCTGTTAAAAAGGGAGGAATTCAAGGAAAGTAGAAATTATCTGGGAGATATTAAGGAACAGAGAAAGTACTCCAAAAGTTATAGCTAGTGAGTGGGATAAAATTAAAGTACAGTTTAAAATAGGGTAGAACTAAAGGAAAAACAGACCTGGTTAAAAAGTAATAAGTATTGAGAGGGGCTGACAAAGGTTAAAGAATTACAAAGAGGAATCTTACAAAACAAGAGGCACGACTGCAGGGTACAAAACAGAAAATAAAGGGAGTACCTGGATAATATGCATGAGTTTTAAAAGACTGTGGTTAAGCAGCACACAAACTTTTGGCATAAAGACTTGGGCAAAAGAAAGTAGAAAGGGATATTGCCAAACGTTGGGAGCCTATAACAAGAAAAATAATCAAACATCCTGTACAGGTAGTAGAGATATTTCAGAAATGTTATGAAAATCTGTATAAAGCAGAGAAGTGGAGAAACTAAGAAAAAGCAGAAATGGAAATATTTATGGAAGACTTAAATATGCCAAGTTTAGAGGTAGATGAGGCTCAACAACTAACAGCTAAGCTAGGAGGATATGGGATACAAATGGTGATGTATAACCAATTTGTAGGAAAGCATCCAGGAACAGATGGTACTCCAGTGGAAAGAAGGCTGGAAGGTTGATAACCTGATTAATATTTATTTTACTTATTTATTTTACATTTGTTTACCAAGACAGTGCACATTTTCAGTGGAGGCCCGGGGAAATAAGCTCCACATAGTACATCTCGGTACAAGAAAATATTCAAATCAGTTAATACAATAATAGAGAAAAAAATTCAATACAGTCTATACAAAAAAAAAAAAAAACATCCAACATAGTCATTCAAAATACTTAAGCATAATGGACAGAAGTAATATATGGGAGGTTACAGTGAGATAGGAATACACACTGACGTGTCAGGCATTATGTAACTGCAGAACTGTATCACGGAGTAGCCAATTTACAGCTAGTTATGAGAAGGGACTAGGTGATGACAAGAATGGGATTCTGTTATTAAATACTCAACTTCTCTGTCCTTTCTCTCCCTGTTTATTGTCCCTGCTATGAATAAACAACAAAACAGCATTTAAAATATTTTAAATTGACGGTTTCTCTCCACTAGAACAGTATCTTACTATACTGTGGTGGTTTTACTTTCAAAAAACTTTTAACCCGCCCTGGAAAAATCTCCAATTCACTGATGTCATCAAGGCCACTGAATACAGGTAGTTTTCCGGCCAATTCCTTCCCCAAACTGACATCACCATGACTGTCCTATAAACCCACCCATGCTGTGATATCACAGCTCCCTGTTCCTTCCCCTACCCATACAGAAAGTAAAGGCTAGAACAAGGAAACAGTACAAGTCTCCTGCTATGAGCTGTCAATCACAGCAGGTAATAGCTCAAATTACCCTTAGCATGTTGACAGCTAGGGAAGTTAGGTGTGAAGGGGGAGGGGAGATGAGTCAAAGTAATACAATTTGGGCTTCAGAAAAAAAACTGCAATTTAGCCATTCTAAAAAGAAGCAGCAGTAAAACTCACTTTGAAAGTCTGTTTTGTGGCATTTGCACTAATTGTGTTTTAAGTAGTCATTGAATGGTATGAAATGTTACTTAAAACTAGCTGGCTGAAAGACAGCAGTGTATGCATGTAAAATCTATGCAGTGACAGGAGCTTTAGGAAGAAAGAGGCCTGCATGATGCAACTTTTTTACAGATGAGGACTGCATTGTGGGATACCTATTGGCAGACTTCTTCTTCTTTTGGCTTTTCCCGGTTAGGAGTCACCACAGTGGATCACCTGTCCACTTATGATTGGCAGTGGAGTTTTTACGGTGTTGAGTTGCCAGCCCGGCGCCCAACCTTCCACTGAAGGCACACACATGCACGCACTCACACCAAGGACCAACTTACCATGTCCAATCCACCTACAGCATGTCTTTGGGATGTGGGAGGAGACCGGAGCACCCGGAGGAAACCCATGCGACCACAGGGAGGACATGCAGACTCTGCACAGAAGGCACTCCACCTTAGGATCGAACCGGAGAACCTCTTGCTGTGAGGCGGCAATGCTAACCACTGCTCCACCATGGCTGCCAGGATATCTAGAGGCAGACTAAACATTAGAATTACTTCAAGATGCCAGACCCCATGTGGTCAGACTCAGAAATTATGCATAAAAATATTTAAAAACCTGTAAATAGTCCCATAGTGGTGTTAAAATGTAGAAAACACCAAACCATGATGAAATAAATGTTTTTGAGTCTGTGGGTACGGTTCTCCTTTAAGTTAGTTAGTCTGGGTCTTGACATTTGCATATCCAGGAATTTTTTTAGGTAGGACTTTAGCAGATATTTAAAGTTAGATTTGTTAGTTTGCATTCTGATTTCGGGGGGGGGGGGGTTCCAGATTTTAACGACTGCACTTGAGTAAAGGGAGTCACCTGACATATATTTACTTTTAGATATTTTTACGAGCACTTTGTTTGTGGATCTTAGTTGGCAGTTGTTGTTGTAGAGGTTGATTAGGCCTATAAGAGCTGGTGTTTTATTGGGATAGTAAACTATCTGATATGGCACAGTAAGATGCTTAAAGCTTAACAAGTTGGGTAGTTCTAGCCAGCCTAAATACTTAACGGCGTCACAGTGGTGGGGTCAATAGGAGGAGTTGGTAGCGAATTTTGAATTTGCTAATTTATTTAAGTCACCTTTATTTAGGTTGGTTAGGGCAGGGTTGAGTATAGTAATCTGTAGAATAGGTGAGTTCTAGCTATGATGGCTTTACTGTCAGTGGTCAGGTAGTTTTTGCATCGGTAAAGGGTCCCTATTTTTTTGTGAACTTTACTTATGGTCTGGGCTACATGTCTATGGAATTTCAGATTTTGGTCAATGATTGTCCTTAGTAGTTTGGGTTGTGGTACTGGGGTGATGAGAGTGCTGTCAAGGGGGAATGGGATCAGTAGCTTTTGAGGGGTAGAACAGCATGAGTTGGGTTAGTCTGGGATTTATAATAAGTTGAGAGTTTGACAG
Organism: Protopterus annectens; assembly: GCF_019279795.1. Classification (NCBI taxonomy): domain Eukaryota; kingdom Metazoa; phylum Chordata; order Ceratodontiformes; family Protopteridae; genus Protopterus; species Protopterus annectens. The sequence goes on along the minus strand of NC_056729.1, from coordinate 97,222,237 downwards.
CCAGGTTTCTATGTCAGTGAAAGATTCCTGTTTTTTTTTTGAAGAAGAAGAAGTTGGAGAGAGGGAGCCAAGCAGATTAGTGTGGCATCATCAGCATATTGGATCAGATTAGCTTGATGGGTGGCTGAGTGTGTAGGTTGTTTGTGAAAATGGTGAAAAGCAGGGGTCCAAGTGTAGAACCCTGCGGTACACCTAGGGTATGTGGAAGTAGAGGAGATAGGGAGTCCATCCATTTAACGGCCTGCTGGCGGTTGGAAAGAGAAAAGGGAGAACAAAGGGATGGCCTTTTTGTATTTGACTGGAATGGATCCACCACAGAAGGTAATTTTTGCAAGCTTGCATTACTCTGACTTGACTGGATAAAGGCTGTTGAAGAATAAGCAACTGAGTTGTGAGTGTCCATTGAAGGATCCTTATAAGGTACATTGCCAGCAGTACAACAGTGATTGCCGATGGCATGGATCCCAATGCTTGGAGTATCAGACAAGCTGAAAGAGAAGAACTCTGACTGATCTTTTTGGCCTGGAACTGAATTATTTTAATCTAGGACACTGGGAGAGAATCTATTTGGATGGCCATATTGAAAAAAGCGCCAATGAATTTCAAAATCTGAGTTGGTTTGACTTGAGTTTGTTGTAATTGGCAGAAATCCCCAGACAAAAGCAAAGCTGGAGTAAGCAGTCCCGAGTATGAATTAATTGATGCCTGGTAGAAGGGGTTAGGAGCCAGTCATCCAGATATGGAAACACTCGGAATCCCCAGAGTCTGAAGTGATCTGCAACTATTGCCATACAATTAATTGGTAAACATCCTGGGGGTTGTGGTGAAACCAAAGGGCACAGCCCTGAAATTGTAATGACTGGCTCCCAAGCAGGAAACATAGATAGCTCCTGGATTGTCTGTTCATTTTTATGTGATAGTACGCATCATGAAGATCTATCGAGCACATCCAGTCATCCTTGTGTAGAAAAGGCAGAATAGACAGAACTGTGACCATTGCGAACCTAAACTGAACCAATCAATTTAATTTGCCGAGTTCCAAGACTGGTCTTCAGTCCCCTTGTCTCTTCTGGCACTAAAAAGAATTATGAACAAGTTCCAGACTCTTTCTGGTCTGATGGGACCTCTTGGAGGACTCTTTTTTTCTAGCAGCTTATTTCTAGTGCTGCTGCTTCCCTCTGACTGGGTGGAACATCTGGTATTTTATTTGATACTACAGGGGGTGAATGGGAAAATGGTATTCTATAACCTCTAGATATTATCCTCTGCACTCATGTATCTTTTGTAATTTCTGGCCAGGTTCTCTGGTGCAGTGAGAAATGACCCCTGACTGCCTCCAGAGATGGACAGTCAGGCCTCCTTTTGGAAGTGCTGATAGATCTGTCAGAGAAAGTATCCCTAGATTCCTGGTAATGTGGACCACCTCTGCCAAGGGGACAGTGTCTTCCATTTGAGTTCCCCCCTGACCTTGAGGGAACTGTCTTCCATGTGGATCTTGGAAGGGAACCTGGGATTTTTTTAACCACATTTTCCGTTTGCTTCGCTGGTTCCTAGAAAAGGTCTGTTGAGGGGTCAAAAAATGTATGCCCACAGCAGACAGGGGTTTCCCTTCCTACTCACACAGAGAGCATGTCTTTTACGTTAGGGTCAAATAAGGAGAGTCTGTCACTGGAAGCATTGAGGAAAGAAGATTTGAAGGGTTTCGCAAAGTCATATAAGTGCATACAGGTATGTCTTCTGATGGAAATGCTTGAACCAGTCACCTATAAGGTACCTTCAGCCACGTGGGAGAGAAACCTCATGGACGAATATGAAATAGACTGAAGGGTGCGAGAAAAAGTACTCTCTACCTTGAAGGATATGGTCCCAGAGAGCAATCTGGAAAGTTCTTTGATCAAATCCCCTCTTGAGTCTCATAAAATGTGCCAAATAATTCACTGACCTAAGGGTGAAGATCGCTGAAGCACAGACATGCTTCCTGAACATGCTCAGCTCTTCCAGACTTCCTTGTCAGGGGGGTGGGCAGAGGAACTTTGTTTTGCCAGTTCCTTCTTAGTGGCCACCACTATGACCATGACATCAATGAGTACTCCTTTACACCAGTGTGGTCTATCTGGTCTCTTAGAGATTGGCTCAGTCATGTCTGGCTCCTTCCATGTCCATCGAGAGACTAAATCATTGAGCTCATTGGTGGGTCGCATCACCCAGGATGTAGACAGGCCAGCACCAAAGGCCTCAATGAGCATCGACTCCTCTTGGGAAGGGTCATCGGGGGAACAACCACCCCTTTGTTTTAGGAGTTCTAAGATGTCTCCAAATGAGACATCACTGGGTAGTGACATGAGGGACCCTTCTCCTTCATCAAAGTCAGTGTCCTTGGTGACACACTCTTGTAGAAAGTCTAAGTGCCTCCTCTTGCACTTCCTCCTCTTCCATGGAACCTCCTTGGTGGGAAGCTCTGGTGAGGTATCTGAAGAGATAACTACATCCTGCTTTGTGGTCTCGAGAGTGGTTTGGGCTGGCTGTCTGAGTAGAATGGATGACAGAGGCTATGGGCACAGAACTGAATGGAATAGTGGAGTTGGAGCTGAAGAGGGTAGAGAAGTCTGAACTATGGGAATAGAGAAGGCTCTTCCACTACCTCGAAGGCTAATGGCTTGGGCTGAGGCAGGCCCAGAAGCTCCTGTCTCTTATCTGCACTTGTGAAAATGCCTTTCCCTTTCACTTGAAAAATTATTAAGGGTTCCCTGAATGAGACATCCTCTGGGGGAGATGAAGAGGAAAAGGAGTTCTCAGTGTCAGTCTCGCAAAGGGAGTGGCAGGACATTTGGTCTATGTAGGCTAATTCATCTGCTTCTGAGTTAGAGGCATCAGAATCCTTGGGGGTAAAGGACACCCTTCTCCCTTTCAGAGAAGGGACTTCTGTCACTGACTATTCTTTAGAGACTGGCTTGCCTGGTTCTTAGAAATTCCATAAAATCCTGGGTCAACCTGAAAATTCCTATAAGGAAGTCTGGGATGGGGAAGCCAGTGGACATCCATTCTGGCTTAGTCTGTGTTGCTCTAAATTTGGGGGTTAGGACCACATTGGAGGACTTGGCTTCTAGGCAGTTGCATGAGACCTCAATGTGAGGGGGGGCTTCAGATTTTAATGGACTGTGTTTGGCCTCCTAACTTTTCTTCTCTATGGGCACTTCTTTGATTCTTGTTTTTTTTTTTTTTTTTGATTGGGCACAAGCAGTACACCTGGGTGACATGATGGTGATATGAGAAACTATGTGACTTCCACTAAGTCCCAGACTGATTTTTGTCCTGTACTTGAGTGTGTTCTGGTTAAACCTGGCATAATGGGGACAATTAGGCATGTTGTGCTTGAACCCTAGTCAAAACACATATCTACTATGGAGATCCTTATGGAAGATTTTTTTTTCCCATAATCAAGATAATGATTAACTTTTTCCTTAGAGTATGATATCTAATCCTGATGTGTGAAACCTAAAACAGGCTAGCACACAAAAAAGCAGCTGAATAGATAATAGATTTTCAGTATCGGTGTACTTATCTGAATTCTGGAAGCCAGACTGCACCAGCAGACTGACAACATAAACAATGCATTTGATCTTCAAGGATCTGTGGCAAGAAACAACTAAATAAGGTTCAACTCCTTGTTTTGGCTCAGGCTTCTGTACTTCCCATAACAAAAAAAAAAGTCTTCAATGAGTTGTCCATTTGCCTTTTTGGGTTTTCAGGCTCAACTGAACAAATTTGGAAGAATGGGAGTTTAAATAAAGTGTCCTATTTTCTAGTGTAAAGCCAATATCCCAATTACTCATAAACTTTTAAACTTCATTGTATTTGTAAGTGCAAATACATTGTAGAGAACCCCAGCAATTAATATCTCAATCTTTTTATGTATTTATAGCTATTTAATATATTATATTTGGCATTAGCAAATACAGACTTGTATATTTCAACAATACAATGTTGTTTAAAGTTATTACACTCATTTAGTAGGGTTTTGGAAGCAAAGTATATTTCTATAATCAGGTTGGTAAGGAGCTACATACAATTACCAAATAACAGAATATCACTATGCAGTTCCTTTATGAAAAGTGTGCAATAGCTGTTTTATTAACCTGTCACTTTAAATGAGTTTATTTAGCATTCTGTACAATCGACTACTGTATCTTAATTAAATGGAGTGTATTAGTATTTAAAGGGACAGTTTTCTGATGAATCAATATTGATGAAGTCTGTCTGTACTGGCAAAACTGGTAATATCTTTGTTTTGTGTATCCATCTCAGGAGGGACCTTACTGAATGTTTGTGTAATTAATAAGTCTTATCTTTCAGGGCTGACCAATAGTATCTTTCACAGGACTTTTATCTGGCTGTGCAGTGATTCTAACTGCATTTTCCATGCCAAATTTCTGAATAACGTCAATGAAAGATCACCAACAACCGTGACCTTCTCCTTTCTTAATACTCTTTGCATAATTTGTGTAAGCAAGAGATTAAGTCACAAGAAAAGTCCTTACTTCACAGACAGCAAAAGACCATCACTTTAACCCCCAGGATCATTTGCATGCTATGCAGATTCAAGAGTTAAATGTGCCAGCTCACATCATCTATTCATCCAAAAGTGTTGTGGATGACAACACTAAGCATGCTTATATTTCGGTAACTGCCCTCAAAGGTTTAACAACCCTATCCACTTCCAAGCTCCTCCTTCCCACCAAATATCCAATGTAAACCACAATGGGACAGCTATCTTACAGTGAATTACAAGAGGATTGATTTCTAACTTGCTATAAATTTCCTCAGCAAGGCTCTCCTGATTCAGGCAGACTGTACCCACAATTTCTTAAACTATACTTACCAGCTCCTGCATCCCCTATATGCCACTTATTTAGTTTCCTTCTCACAAGATCTGAGTCACCACAAACTCTCAACTACTACCTAATCTCAATAGCATCTCTCCAGCCAAAAATAACAAAACCCTCATTTAAAAAAAACTATCATTTTTGCAAAATAAACCATCACTGTGCTACGAACAAACTGGGTTTAGGTACATATAAACAGGCCCTTTCCTTACTTATCCTAACAGCTAAAACAGAAAGAAAAATAAAGTACTGTGTATGGTTGTGAGCATTCTGTCAAATCTAAGAAACTGAAATTAAGTCTAAACAACTACCCTATACACCAAATAACTAGAAAACCAGACAGACAGAGAAGAGTCATCTTCATAAATTCTCATCTTTCCTGCCCCTAATCCACTGTGGGTGCTCCAAGGTTCAGTTCTTATACCTTATTTCCCATTTTCATTAATACTGCCCCTAGGAACCTGTCAAAGGTTGTCTTTGCTTCTCCATGCAGATGAGCTGGTCATTCTCAGTACTGACATCAATGCAGATATGACAAATTAAAATCTAAGTCAAGACCTGATGCTGATTTACCAAAGGTGTTTTTTCTTAACACTGTCAATTTTGATAGAGTTGTTGGTAGGTATGCCTAGCACAGCCCTGGTTTCCCTTTCAACCTGAATGTCTTCTTGTCCTGTACTATGAACACAAACGGTTAAGAACTATAATATTTTGAACTTATAATGGATCTTATCCCTTTTCACCACATATCAATACCATTCATAATCAAATATCCAGACACCTGAAAGAATGCTGGAGCACTTCTTAATTACTAATGAGTGTTTGCTTCCTTGGATAAGGTGCAGCCTTGCTAAAGATGTACTAGCTTCCTCCACAGTTAAATACACTCCAGAACAAAGCACCCTGATTTATGCTGCTACTCCTTATACACTCCAGTACACTGTTGTCATTCACTACCTGACAAAGGTGTACTACTTAGTTACCATGGTTGTTCACTGTCAGACCCATAAGAAAATGGCAATATGCACTGCAATTTAGAACTGCTTTGAATCAGTAACGTAATCTCAGTAGAATATGTCTTTTCACTTACGCAAACTGTTAGTGTGCTCTAGGTATCCAATTCTGTTACCTTACAACCTAATTATTGATATTCTTACTCCTTAACGAGCATTTAAATGTCAACATCTCAATTTATTGTGGCATAAAGTCTGCCTCCTGCCTCAATATCGTAGCCTGCTGTCATCTGTTAATTCCTAATCCTGCCTATTTTCCCAATAAATTAATCAGTAGCTAGAGAATACCTTTTTGGTCCTCAGTCCTAACATGATGAGAGTAAACTCATAAGCTGTCTTCACCTTTCTTATTCTTCTGTACTAACATGGTGTCGCTTGCCTGGTCAGGATGAAATAGACAAACATTTGTGGGTTCTGTTCAAGCAGCTTTATTATGTACAAACACATCAGGATTGAGGATTTGTAACTTTAACTTAAACAAACATATAAACAGACTCTCTCTCATATATGCTCACACTCTGGTTGCACTCTCAAAATGGCACTGAAGCTAGCATGTGCTTTCTATTTATATGCATGTGTTGTCCTTGGAAATGCTTCTGAAAATACACATGCATATTCTTACATCCTCCCTCTTTGAGAAATGAGTCATGCATCACTGATGACATTGATTAATATGCAATTAATACAAAATAATTCTTTGACATGCAATTATACAGAGCTAAATACATATATACAATTATGTCCAGGTTGCTGTATATTTCACACTAGGTCTTGAGATGCGACCAAATCATGTGACATAGAATTCAGCATTAGGTCTTGCAACTGGGACTGTCCCTGCTGAATGTTCAACCTTAGGGATATCAGGAACATCTTCAGGAACAGAAGTAGGAGTTACAACACTTTCTGCAACAGGAATATTGTCTGGATTGCTCTGAGATTTAGAGCCTGTATCACAGGAACAACGCTGCAATATCGGTTCTGATACAGGAAGAAGATGTCTACAATTTCTCCTGTACTCCACACCCTCAGATTCCACAAAGTAGGATCTCGGCTTGGTACATATAACTGTTACTTGACCAATCCAGTCAAAGCCTTTTGCCATTTCTATCCATACTCTCTCTCCTCCTTTCATGGACGAAAAAGTCTGCTCGATTTATCATAACTGGACTTCTGGAAAGAACGCTTTCTGAATAGTTTGGCTTTGATTGCTCTCTTATTTTTAGCCTTAGGCCTCAACAAACTGGAACTGATAGGCAAGGTTGCTCTGGTTTGCCTAGACATAAGTCTCTGAGCATGCGAGCCAAGTATATCGTCACTGGGTATGTTTCTGAGATTGAGAAAATTCAAAAAGACATCAATATTGTCATGCTTTGACTTCTCTAATAATTGCTTTGCACTCTGCAATGCACGTTCACCTAGTCCATTTGACTGTGGGTATTCAGGACTACTAATAACATGTGCAAAGTTCCATTCTCTTGCAAATTTCTGAAACTACTGACTGGTAAATTGGGTACTATTGTCAGAGATAAGCTTATGTGGACTACCATGGACTGAGAAATGATGTTTCACCTTAGTAATAACAGTAGTGGATGTTAGGTTAGGTAGCAGATCGATCTCAAACCAGTTCGAATAAGAGTCTACCAACACTAAGTAATGCTGATTGTTCCGCTCAAATATGTCAGTGGTTACTGTTGACCAAGGTAGTTCAGGAATGTAAACTTAGCTGAAATGGCTCTTTTTCTAGATGTGGTTTAGTACTACTGCATACTGAACAAGATGAAAGTACTCTGTCAATGTCTTTTGCTAAAGATGGCCAAAATACTACTCCTCACGCCTTTTTTGGTAGATTCAGAACCTGAGTGACCATGATGCAAAATCTGGATATATTCATGTTGTAAGGAAGTAGGAACAACAATTTTAGGACCTTGGAAAAAAATGTCATCTTTCGTCAACATTTCGTCTCTGTAAGGAAAATAAGGTTGCACTTCAAGAGGTACACTGGATTTCTTAGACGACCGTCCTTCATGGATATAGTGGTTGAGCTTTTACAAAACCGGATCAGTCTTTGTATGATCTCTCAAGCTCATCAAGTCTCGTGGTAGAACACTTATGTACTTCTGTGACATTGAAGTCAAAATTCTCTGCAACAAGCTGTTCCATTGTATGTCTGGCCAATCTGGATAAGGTATCATCCAGATAAAGAAGTTGAGGTTATATAAATACGATTTTGAAATTGTACTTTTATAATTTGAGCATCATTCTTTGCAATCTTGCTAGAGCAGAATGCATAGGCTTCTTTAAAATAGTAACTGGAGGTTGATGATCAGTTTCAATCTGGATATCTTGACAATAAATATAATCATGAAACTTCAAACATGCAAACACGATTGCTAAAAGTTCTCTCAATTTGAGCATATAGTATCTCAGTGTGGGTAAGAGTTCTAGATGCATAGGCTACTGGTCTGCCCTCTTGAAGAATAACTGCGCCAAGACCAAATTTTGAAGCATCACAGGAAAGACTTACTGGTTTAGTGACAGAACAGTATCTTAATGTAGGTGGAGTGGCAATTTTCTGCTTAACGTCTTCAAATGCTCTCTGGTGCTGTTCTAGCGAAGGCCATGCAACATTTTGGTGCATCAGCTCTCTTAAAGGTGCTGCCAACTCACTAAAGTTTGGTATGAACTTGCCCAAATAGTTGATCATACCAAGAAAACACTGTAGAGCTTGAACATTATCTGGTGCTGGCATCTCAAGAATGTCTGCTTGCTTGGACGGGTCTGGTCGTGAGCCAGTGCTAGTAAATAAATGACCTACATATGTAACTTAGGGTAGTCTGAATTTGCACTTCAGAGGATTGAACTTAAAGTTCACTTCACATGCTCTGTCTAGAACTTTCTTGAGGTTTCTGTCATGCTCGGCTTCACCATTGCCGCCAACCAATAAATCGCCTACTATTATGGCACAGAGATAACCTGAAAACATTTGCTCCACTGCTTGCTGAAAGACTTCACTTGTAGAATTTATTTTAAATGGCGTCCATTTATTCCAAATGGCATCCCGGGAAATCTATATCTTCCAAATGGGGTACTGTATGTAGTCAGTAGTGAAGATTTGCGAGTCAAGCATCACTTGCCAAAATTAACTCTTTGCATCTAAGACCGAAAAAACAGTGGCATTCAGTATTAGGGCTGTGACTTCCTCGATTGTTCACATGAGATGATGAGGTCTCTTTAATGCTTTGTTCAAATCTCTTGGATCAACGCATATTCTGATTTTGTCTGAGCCTTTTTTGTGAGCTGCTACCATAGACGACGCCCATTTAGTAGTTTCTGTAACTGGACAAATAACACCTTGTTGCACCATTTTATCCAACTGAGCTTTAACTTTGCTTTGCATAGCTACTGGAATTATTCTTGTCGGTCTGACCACTGGACTGACCCCTGGGTCTAACTTCATAGAATACACTACTGCAAGTGTGCCTAGCTTGTCATTGAAAACATCGGCATATTCTGAGAAAATAGCATCAGTGAAACTGAAACTGGGACATTTGCTTAAATGGTGAACTTCTTTGGTAAAAGAAAGCAAATTCATCCTCAAACTGTCTGAGACCTAATAATGACTTGCACAGCTCTTCAGACTACACAGAATAATAACTTGCAACCGTTCCCAGCCAAAAAGCATGAAAACACTACTGAGCCTTCAGTTTGAATTTCTTCACCTCCATAAGCAACATGTTTTGCACGACTAGCCACATTAAGTTGCTCACCAGCTCTCACTTTAGCAAATGTTTCTGCTGACATAACATTACACTTTGAACCAGTGTCTACTTTCAGCTCAGTGGTTTACCATGGATCATGACAGTACAAAACACTTCATTCTTTGCTAATAAATCTACTGCATTGTCCTTTTCATCAATTACTGATGCACTGTCTACACAGAAAGTAGAGTTGCAGCTTTCAATATGATCAACTTGCTTTTTTAAGTGGTGTTGCTTTGTATGTGAGTGAAGTTTACTTGATTTGCAAAACTTTTGAAAACAATTCCATTTTTTACATTTGTGGCATTGTTGACCAAATGCTAACACTTTTCTCTTTTAGACTCATGATTGGCACTACAATTGCGACAGTTAACAATAAAGCTTGACTTGGGTTTTGCTGGTTCACCCATGTACTGCAATGTGCATGCTCCTTTAACTGAACTAGTCTTTGAACTTGCTAGAAATCTATGGGTTTTCCTTGCTACACCCACAGGGGCTGCAGTTGCCATGTGCTTAGGCCTGTTTCTGCTTGTCACATGCTGGATGCTGTCTATGTTTGCTCTGGAGCCTGCTGAAACCATGCTCTTGTCACTTGCAAGCATACTTGTGTGCCTTTCTCTAACTTCATGGATTTGACAAATCTCAGTAGTTTTACTCAGCATTAAATCACTGCCACAAAGCAAAATCCTTCTCACAGCAGCACTATTAATACCACACACAAGTCTGTCCTTTATTAAATCAGCTTTTAAATCACCAAACATGCAGGTTTTAGCTTTGTTTCTCAAGTCAGTAATATAAGCTGCAAAAGTTTCTCCTGGCTTTTGGTCTCTTGTGTAAGACAAATGCCTCTCTAATGTAACATTTGTCTGGGGGTTGCACATTTTTTTGAATTTGCATTTCAAGCACTCTGGGTCTTCCCTTGATTCAGCCTGAACAACAATGTGACAGCTTTCCCTCTCTCCTTCATACATTGCTGGTGCATACACAAATGAACGCTCTCTTTCAATGTCCTCTGACCCAGCTAGGTTTAGCTAAATGAGTGCCCTGGTGCATGCATCTTTATCAGAATAAGCTGCTTGTATGAAAATATTATACTCTTGCTCAAATATTCTCAAATTCTCTGCAATATTTTGATCAAATACAAGTGGACCTGGTCTGCAAAATGCCTCTGCCATATTAACACCTCAGTGACGGCTTTTGCAAGTATGCACAAACACACACATACATATATACATGCTAGAAATTTATGCCAGTACTTGTAACTATGCCCAATAGCACAATAAGCCTCTGAGTAACTGGACTCTGTGAAATACTTTGCAAAATAAGTCTCCATGGTGCATGAACGCTCTTGAAATTATTGTACTTTGAGAAATTACCTCTTATCTGTGTAAGAAACATTTCAAATAAATGTACTGTGTGAATAAACTGGGCAGTAGAAGAAGCTCAGAGTAAGAAACATTTCAAAGTAACTGCACTTTGTGAATAAACAGTACACAGCACACTGAACCATTTCCAAAATGGCTGTACTTTGCTAAATAACTCTTTACAGTGCAAGAAACTCTCTGTAATGGCAGCCCTTTGCAAATAGATACACTCAGCACAAGAAAGTTTTCAAAATGACTATATTTTGACTGCACTTCACGAAATGGTTGCACTTTGCACACAATAAACTCTTTGGAATAAACACACAGTAAAAAGTATATACTGTAAGCACTTTTACACACTTTGAGATACTTTGAATAACTCTAGTTTTGCCTTGAATAGCTTCATTCAATGCAAAACAGTAGTATATGCCATTATGCCAAAACACTGTAATTTGCCAAAAAACATGCATCTGCCTTGCTTTATTTATGTTTAATATACCCTTTCTGCCCTTTATTATATTCATTTTTCCCATTTAATCTCTTTTCTTGTGCTCATTTTACTCTAAACATGCTTGTTTTGCAATTCCGAGGTGACTATGAACCTCCTATGTGCTTTTCTGATGATTGTTTTATCAAATATCTTAATTTCAAACATTTTATTTAATAAACTTTTTTATGCACTCCGTTTGCTTAATAAATGTTTCTGTGCTATTTGTTTGCTTAGTAATGTGTTCTATGCCCTTGTAATGCTCCGTTTATCTTTTTAAATAAAATAATCATTTGTGCAAGTTTTCATTACCTTTAGCTTCTTTCTGGCCCATTTTTTTTGCACTCGGTTCTCTTACTACCTTCATTGTTAACTCTGCACCCTGTAACTCTAAAAAGCAGTCTGTGGTATCCCACTTCTGACACCATGTCGCTCATCCCTTCAAGATGAAACTAAGAACATTTGTGGGCTCTGTTCAAGCAGCTTTATTATGTACAAGCCATCAGGACTGAGGCTTGGTAACTAACTTAGATAAACTTATACACAAACTGACTCCCTCTCTCATACATGGTCACACTCAGGCTGCACTCTCAAAATGGCAATGAAGCTACCACGTGCTTTCTATTTATATTCACGTGCTATCCTTGGAAATGCTTCTTACAGGTGCAACACACACATATTCTACACATGCCAACACTTTATGAACTCAATTCATAGGTATGATGAGTTTGGAATTATGCCAGCTATACAGTGATGCTGCCATGTCAAAAACATCATAATTTGATTTACATGATAACGTATTGTAGCCATTTCAAAGGATTACAGAATTTATATATGTACTCTATTGTGGCTAATCCCCAGGGTCATGGCAGAAATTGTTTAAGGGGATAAGCCCCTCAACCTAGTTGGTAAATTAATAAAATAAAAAAATACCTACAGTTTTGTGACCAAACTAAGTTACAAACAGTATCTGCTCAACAAAGAAAATTTCCAGCTAAGTTATCCAAACACAAAATGTTCATCAGAAAATTAGACTTCAGAATGCACAATCTAGCACACTATTTTCAAAAATATTTTTAAGTATTTAAACAATTACAAAATGCAGTAGAAAACTTTGTTTAAGAGACATTGTATGAGCACAAGTCAAGAGACATCACAGGCTTTTCTATATATATGTTCTAAGTAAAGCTGCTTCAACTGTCATTCTCTCAGTACCTCTGCTGCAGCATAGCCTGGATACAGCTCAACACCAAGTGCTTCTGCTTGTTCTCCTAGCCATCTCACCATGTGGCCCAGGCGCACAATGTAGTTACCATGGTTGTTCATTGGTAGACCTATAATAAGAAAACAACAATATTTGCAAAGACAGCACTCCAGTTTAAAATCTCATTGAAACAGTAATTTATAGACCCATCAGAATCTGTCTTTTTACTGCTACAAATTGTTAGGTGCTCTAGTTAGCAAACTCTTTCAGTACCTAGCAGGGGAGAGTTATATGTTGACATTATAAACTGTGATTAGGACTGTACTTTACAAACACATTCTATTACTGTGTTTTTGAAAACTTCCTGCATATTTTATCACAGATGTGCAAGGAAAGTATGCCAAGCATGATGTTCTAGAATGACGCCATGCCATCTTGAAAGGTGCAGACACCAGCAGATGTTATTTAGTGATAAAACTATTCATCTGTTATCTCATTTTAATTTCAAGACAAGCATGTCCTGGGCTTACCAGAGTCTTAACAAATACTAAAACCATTTTACTGTATGGAAGAAACAGACATGAGAGACAAATTTGCCTTGGGGAAAAATATAGTTCAGAGAGTACTCATCCTAAAGTTAACTCCACCCAAATGCAATTTTTTTTCCCTTTTCTCACCACAAAGTACTTGTCCTTCTCTTTAATCCAGACCATAGAGAGTAACATAAATAAATAAAGAAAATGTAAATAATATTTTTACTGGTTTCCACCTCAAGCCATCCCTCTGTAGATCATTGAGCATACTGTACCTAGTCAGTCACTGTAGCTAGACAGCATGTGCATATAAGTTAATGAGTACATGCAAGATCAGTGCCATTTTGTACAGTCAGGCAAAGTGAATGCAAGCATGAATGGAAATGCACATGTGAGTGCATTTGAAGTAATAAGTGAGTCAGTTAGGTTATGTAATTCGAAGTACAAGTTCTAGTTGCAATTCCTGATGTATTTATGTGCAATAAATATCTGGAACCCATTACAGTGCTTTAGTGAATCTCTGAATACACGACACAAGCAATATGGTGTCAGAATGGGATCCGAAGTCAAAGCACCTTACAAACCATGATGCACAAAGTTAGAAGTGGGGAAATATACAAGCGTGAACTCGTAAACAGGTCAGCTGTTATTCAAAGGTACTTAAACTCATTTAGATGAATTTTTTAGTTGCTGAATAAGTGGCGAAGCATTCAGAACGTTCAAAATAATTACTGAGATAAATGAAATGTCTGAAATAGCGACATTATGATAAAAGTATCCAAAATAATTACAGAAGTGTTCGAAATAATTTCCATAGTGTTTAAAATGTACTGAAAAGCTACAAGGACCAAATTTCTTCGCCATGTACTACTTTTTGGCATTAATAAAAGCTATTCGAAGTATCCAAACTATCCAGAATATTTGCAGTGTTTGCAGTGTTGAAACAAAGCCACTTCAGAGAGATCATTGTGTTTTAGGGCATAATTACAAGTACCTGGTCTATGCTTATATTTAAAAGATTTTTGTTGTTATGGCAGAGGGATTTTGCAGACCTGGACCGCTGGTGTTTGATAACAATATTGCGGAGAATTGGAGAGTGTTTGAGCAAGAATGATATTTTCATACAGGCTGCATTTTTGTGATAAAGAAACACATGCTAGAGCATTTATACTTCTTAATTTAGCTGGCACAGAAACCACTGAGAGGGATTGTTCATTTGTGTATGCACCTGCTGTGTATGCAGAGGAGGGGAAAAACCACCATACTGTCATACAAGCTGAAATGCGGGAAGACCCTAAGTGCTTAAAATGTAAAGTTCGAGAAATGTGTAACCCTCAAACAAATATTACAATGGAAAGGCACATATTTTACACAATAAATCAAAAGTCTGGTGAAAATATAGCAGCATACATTACTGACTTGAGAAATAAAGCTAAAACGTGCAGATTTGGTGATTTATGAGATGATTCGATAAAAGACAGGCTTGTGTGTGGTATTAGTAATGAGGCAGTGAGAAAGATTTTGCTTTGAGACAGTGAATTAACATTGAGCAAAATCATAGAGATTTGTCAACTATATGATCCTACAGAAAAATGCATGAATACGCCTGCAAATGAGAAAAGCATGCATACAGCATCTACCAGTGTGAATGTTGATAGTGTACAACATTAAGCTAAGATGAAAAGAAATATAAACTGGGAGGCCGTGCCACACCTAACTTGTTAACTATAACCTGAATGGGGCTGCAGCAGCCAACCTTATTGGTAACTGTCGTAATTGTGGAGGTAGTCAAGAACCTAGAAGAAAGAAGTGCTTAGCTTTTTGGTCAGCAATGTCACAAATGTAAAAAGTGGGATAATTTCAAAAGGCTTTGCAATTCTAAGGTGCCACATTCTTTTATTAAAAGTGAGTATCCAAAGAAGCAAGTAGATCAGATAGAGAATTGTGAGCAAACTTTTTATGTGGATGGTGTCTCGTGATTGATGAAACAGTTAATACAGTAGACTATCACATGTCAGTAAAGAGAGAAATATTTTGTACTGTAAAGATTAATGGGAAACCCATAGAGCTTAAAGTATACACTGCATCTAAGTGCAATGTTTTATCAGCACAAATGTTTGCCAAAGTAAGAACTGGTGAGAAGCGATTCGGCAAAGTGTGCAAAACTAGTTGCTTATGGTGGTGAAGAAATCCAAACTGATGGAGCAGCCATTCTGCTGGAAACAGCTATGACTTGAAGTTTTATGTAGTCAAAAAACTCATGCAGTTGCTGTTAGGACTCAAAAACAGTTTGAGAATGGGACTGATTTCATTTAATAAAGAGGTCCACCATCTACATATGAACAACAATGATAGTTTTACACAGAATATTTTTTGTGAATATGCTGGTATTTTCAAAGACGAGTTTCGTAAACTCAGAGTCACATATCCCATGAAGTTAAACCATGAAGTAAGCCCATTTGCAACAGCACTAAATTGCACCAACAAAAAGAACCACTTCAGCTAAACCAGATTCCTGAATTGAATTGTCATGGTCAACGGTTGCTACTGATATTTTCATGACCAGCAAAGAAGATTCCAGGAGCAATGCAGAGTAAAGTAAAGGCAGAACTTGACAAAATGGTGAATTTAGGTGTCCTTACAGCAGTAGAAGAACTAAGTGAATGGGTATCCTCCATGGTTGTAGCTCATAAGAAAAGTTCAGATGATATTCAAATATGTATTGATCTGAGAGATTTAAACAAAGCACTAAAATGTCATCATCATCCGATGCATACAGTAGAAGTAGTAGCCACTCTCATGCCAAATGCCACTATTTTTTTTCAGTCTTAGAAGTAAAAAGTTCCTTTTGGCAAATTTCTCTGGCTCACAAATCTTCACTGTTAACCATTTTCAGTACACCATTTGGCAGACAAGAGATTTTTCAGAATGCCATTTAGCTAAATTCTGCCAGTGAAGTATTTCAACATGCAATGGAGCAATTTTTTTCTGGTTATCCATGTGCTATCATAGTAAACAACATTATTGTAGGGGGCAATGGTGAAGACAAATATGATAGAAATATCAGGAAAGTACTACACTGTGCATGTGAAGTCAGTCTTAAACTCTATCCCTCAGAAATGCAAATTCAAACTGAAAGAAGTTACTCAGATGGGATATTTGCTTACCAGTTCTGGTTTACAACCAGATCTGTCTAAGCAAGCAGCTATTTTTGAGATGCCAGTTCCAGAAAATGTCACATCTTTACAATGTTTTCTTGGTTTGGCCAACTATTTGGGAACGTTCATCCCAGAGTTGAGTGGGCTTTCAGCAACCTTACGTGAGGTGACATGCAAAAAAGTAAACTGGTCTTGGTTTGAACAACACCAAAGAGCATTTGCTATTCTGAAGAAGAAAATTGTTAGTCCACCCACATTGAGATATTATAATGTTCACAAACTTGTAACTCTTTCGTGTGATGCTTCAAAGTATGGTCTTGGCACAGTAGGCCTTCAGGAAGGCATACCAGTAGCATATGCATCCAGAACTTTAACTCAAAAAGTGCTGCAATATGCACAAATAAAGAAAGAACTTTTGGCAGTAGTGTTCGCATGTTCAAAGTTCACTGATTACATTTATGGAGGACCTATCCAAAAAGCGGCTGATCACTAACCACTAGTAATAATTTCAAAAAAGCCAATCCATACAGCCCCAGTACGCCTGTAATTCATAACATCAAAATTGCAAAGGTGCAATTTCAATACGGTCTATACAAAAGGCAAATATTTACACTTTACTGATGCTTTATCATGAGCACCCAAATAACAGAACAGCATGAAAATGAGAAAGCAGACTTTGAAGTCATGGAAGTCAGAAATTTTTCATCACCATGTCTTGATGAGTTCAGAAATCACATAGCTTCAGACTCAGTTCTGCAGAAGCTGACCCAGGTTATCAGTCAAGGATGGCCAGCAAGACAAAGCAATCCACCACTTGATATACAATGGTATTTTCCTTACCAACAAGAGCCCATGATGGAAGATGGAATCATCATGAAAGGTACTAAAGTGGTAATTCCTAAAGTATTACAACAGGAATATATCAAAATTTTGCATTGTGGTCACCCGGGTACTGATTCAACCAAAAGAAGGGCAAGAGGCACAGTATTTTGGCCTTCTATGTCAAAAGATATACAGAAGGAAATGCTAGCATGTTCAATATGTAATAGCACTAAATTGCACCAACAAAAAAAAAAAAACACTTCAGCTAAACCAGATTCCTGAATTACCATGGTCAACAGTTGCTACTGATATTTTCGATATTTTTGAATAGAATGGTCAACATTACTTAGTGCTAGTAGACTCTTATTCAAATTGGTTTGAAATTGACCTTCTTCCTAACTCAACATCCAGCACAGTTATTAGTAAGTTGGAGACATTTGTCTATTTATGGTAGTCTGTGCAAGTGCACAGTCATACCTAACAATGGTGCACAGTTTACAAGTCAGCAGTTTAAGACATTTGCTGAGTATTGGGACTTTGTCCATATTACTACTAGTCCTGAGTATCCACAGTCCAATGGATTAGCTGAGCATGCAGTACAATGTGTGAAATGTTTGTTGGAGAAATCCAAGAGAGATGGTACCAATGTTTAAACATTCCTGGACATAACTTGCTGGTTTACTTGCTCACAGAATAATGTTCAGAAAGACAAGAACAACTTTACCGATCAGTAAACAATTGCTAGTATCAAACGTAAAGAACAACAGAATGGTCAAGGCTCAACTTTTGAGAAAATGTCAGTCGCGACAGCTGTACTACGATAAGTCCAGCAAACCTCTTAGACCATTAAGACAAGGATAACTTGTGAGAATGTAAACATCTACAGGATATGACCAAGTGGGTATTATCAAATACTTTTGTGAAGAACAGAGATCTTACATCATACAATCTAAAGGAATGGATTTCAGAATGAATCAAAGACGTATATTACCAGTCTCCAAACCAGTGACATAGCAGATTGCCTTTGCCGATGACTATCTCTCAGAATGACTCTACACTTGTTCGAATTCCAGAGGACAGTGTACCTTCTTCAAGTAATCTTGATGTAACCCCTGAAGGTCCAATTGAAAAAGAATCTATATAGAATGTCCCTGCTGCAAACCCAGTCAAAGTTTTTATGTGACCAGATCGGGTAAACTTTCCAGACCCAATCCAAAATACACAGCAACTTGGACTTGAGTTCAGATCTATTGTTAAATGTTGATGTGATATCTAGCATGTAAAATGTTTTGTTCTCTTATTGCATGTCAAACAAATTAAAGAGGGGGGATGCAGATCATTGAGTATATTGTACCTAGTCAGCCACTGTAGCTAAATAGTACATCCATATAAGTTACTAAGCACGTGCAAGATCAGTGCCATTTTGTACAGTCAGAGTGAATGCAGGCTTGAATGGAGATGCACATGTGAGTGTGTTTGAAGTAATAAGTGAGTCAGTTAGCTTAAGTACATGTTCCAGTTACAGTTCCTGATGTGTTTATGTACAATAAATATATTGAACCCATTACAACACTTTAGCGTCTCTCTGAATACATGAGACAAGTGACACTCTCTACATAGCCACTTAATTTTCTGCTTGGGGATTTTGTCACATGCCTGCAAAATCAATTAGGCTAGAAAGTTAGTGACATTTCATGCCTTCTACAATGTAATGAAAACAAAGTAATTATGCAGATCAATGATTTTAGTTGAAGGATGGCTGCAAACCTAGGCAATGACTACAGTCAATCTTTTTGTATGTTCTGTTATTCCAACCTAAACATATCAGCTTGAAAATGTGGCCTGAAACTATGGTTCTAAACCTGAATAAAAACAGAGGACATTCAAATGCAACTTACAATCTCAAAGAAGACATAGATAAAGGATGTCACTACAAAAGGACAAAGTGATACTGTTGTTGAATACAGTCAAAAAAAGAAGGATATTAAAGTTATTTGTAAAAGTCAGACGAAATATAATTACCAATAATAAATGTTCTTTTCAACACAGTGCACTATGTATCCTCATAAAATTACACCAGGAAACCAAAAACCCTGAATATAAAACAAAATCATTCAGTATGTCAGCGACCCATCAGGCCTTTATGGGGTATAACAAATCGTAAGACAATAACCGCTTAGATGGATGCGGACATATTACTGTAGAAAAGATTAAGGTGCAATAAAAAACATTTACATTTTCAGTGTCTGGATGTGACTTGCATTGAACAGCATATTTTCAATGTGATACAATGAGAAACAAAGAGCCTCACTGGCTCAGACAATAAGTGATACTGTCAAAACCTTTGAGAAAGTCATTTCCCAAGTTTTTTCAGTTGTCTTTCATGTGCTTCACTCTATTGCAGAGCCACAAATGCCCTATTTTACTGCACAGCCACATACTTAAGTCCGTTTTTACCACTTGCTGCCCTAGGACCTGAAAAGGCCCCACTGCCCCCACTTACTCTACACTATTTTGTTTTGCTCCATTCTGTCTTAACCTTTTCCACGGTCTTGTCATATGCCTGCTTTCCCATACGAAACCCACAGACAACCCCTTGCTGTCTGCTGAGTAAAATTACCTCCTTATAACCACCTTCCTTCTATCACACCTCTAATGAAAGCCTTCCCCCACTGACTTCTTCACCTTCATTATTTCCCACTAGTGCTTTTAAAGCAAAAGAATCTGCATTCTTTCTCAGCAGTGGAAGGCACTGTGCTCCATTTATATGCTGCAGTATTTTCATTGTGATAGGTAACATTTCTCCATTCCAGACGCTCAATGATCCTTTCCCTCCATCACAACTCTGCCTCTTCATGTGGCTAAAACTCCCAGAATTGGCCCTTCACTCCAGCTTGCAGACAACTTGGTAGACTACCCCACAATTTCACTTCCACTATCCACAGTCATGTGCGATAACTGTTGCACTACTGAGACTGCTCTTTTCCTACACCTGGTTCAGGCCAACAGCTGCAGTCACATGCCCAAAGCTTCTTCAAATTTATTTTTAAGATATTCCTTTTTCTACTGCTTCTTACCTTTTTCTTTGACACTTCTTGTTCCTTTTTCCTCCTTCACTGAAAAATAATTAATCAGCCCTTAATCTCTTGCAACTGATCTTACCATACTATAGATGATTTGAGGGAGCCCATACACAGGGTAAAGCATTAAGGAGCTTAGCAGTTCAGAGGGCAGTCCTGGGATAAATGTTTCACGTGGATAGGTAGTCTGTTCCAGACCAGAGGTATCCTCTGGGAGATATACCTGACCCACAAAACCACTCTGATGATGTTGAAGAAGTGGTTTAGATCCCTGGACTGAGTATTTCTGATGCCATTTGACTTGCTGATGTGCAGTAGGTCCACCAGCTTCAGCAAAAGTTCAGCAAAAATCCCAATCAATGTACAGTTCTCCCTTTCCCCAGTGTTGGTGCAGCCAAGCTGCTGGTTATATTTAAGTAAGGGGGTGAAGTAACACCCTACAGGAGTGTTTGGGGGCACAGCTCCTCTAAAAACTCTTGCACCAAGGTCACGCCCTCTAGAAATACTTACATCAGGGTAGCATTTATACTGGGAAACTGGAGAACTGTTGACCCACCATGACTTTCACTAACTGTCTTCTGATATAATGACAAAAAATTCCTTGCAAAACTAGAAAAAGAGATGAAATGGGGAAAGCATCCTGAACTTTTGTTTTCATTGATTTGTAATTTGCTTACCTACACTTGAGAGATTTAGGTCTTGACAGTTCTTCTCTTTTTGGCACCAAAAAAAAAAAAACCGTAAGTAAAAGCTTACACTTTTCTCTACGTCTCTGTGTCTGGAACTAGTTATACTGTTTGAATACCTACCATATGTCACACTACTGAGACTGCTCCATCTAGCTGTATGCCTGCAGAAGCATAGGTGAGACCTGACCTATTTAGGTACAACACACTATGCAGCAACCCCTTCAGAGCATCTCTCCTAGTAGCAGTTATTATGTACCTCTAGTTTGCTTAGATAAACAATCTTCCTCAGGTGAGTGGTAGTCAGAAATTAAGTGACTTTTGGTCTGAACTTCACAATGTAGAAGTGACTTCCCTGAGGATCCCTGGTACCATTGTGTCTGTTGTCTTTATCTAAGACCATTATTTCTTTCAAAGCTGCTTTCTTCCTGTTTAAGCTGATGCTGTCTAATTTGCTTCATGTAAAAATGTCACCTCCTGGACAATACGTTTTAGAATACTTATCAGCACAGGAATAAAATAATTTGTTTTAGATTTTGCACAGTCTTTCCTTTTTCCTCTAAATGCTGCAAAAATCTGTGTGATGAAACACAAAAATGTAAAAGGCTTATCTAATGGTACATTCACAAATTAGGCTTTACCAATTCTGGAAGCAAAACACCCAAGAACAATGCCAGAAACTACTGTCCTAAAACATACTCACTAAATCATGACTAAAATGATATGAGAACCTACTCTATCAGCTATCAGGGTCAGTTTTGAAATGCTGTCACATTAAAAGCACATCAGCATTACTATATTCAGGTCATCTTGATCAGGTAGTTTTCTGCTGTTACAACAAGTAAATCAGACATTTTACTATTACATGTTTGAGATTTCTAATGTTGAGTCGACCAATAATCAAAAGCTTATGTTGGAAGTTTTAATGATGAATATCAACATGACTGGAAAAAAAACAAAATACTGAAACTCCCTACCACACTGCACTCAGGATCAAGTGCTAACATGGGTCCTAAAGCGAGGTAACTTGGTAATGTTGGCATTCAACATTCTGAGCATCATTGTTCAGAATTTTGTACAGCTCGACTCGACCTTCATGGTCTTAAACATGTAATTGTAACCGAAAGCAGATATATAATTTTTTCCATACCTGTCCAATACCATGCTTTCTTTATCTGTAAGGATGGTTCTGAGTATTGGAGCCAGGATAGACCATTTATGAGAAATGGCTGCTGGCTCTGTCACTACACTTTAATAAACAAAAATATTATGTTCCTCTTGGACTCTATATAAACTACTGTATTTTCTTGTGAGCAGATGTCTGACAAATCTGGCTCAAATGAGTTGTCCTCAAAAGTATCATGGAACTGGTACATGTAGCAGCCATAGCAGTGATGTAGGCAGCTATTTTCAAAACTGAAATATAACTTCTATTCGGGGATGATATTTTCTTGAGAGAGTATCTGAAGTGGTGCTTGACTAAATTAGTGATAGGCCAAAAGGGTACTTCTTAGGGAGGAAGGATTGAGAGGAAATTTCTAATCATATTAACCTGTGTAGTAATTCACGGGTGAAAATTTAAAATAAATAGGCTAAATAATCATCATAATCGGGTTCAGAGGACGGAGTGGGTTCCCTTTCTCCTTTATTAGGAGACACGCAGCCAGAGGATGAAGTTTTGGCTCAGTTTAGAAAAATTATGCTGTCTCCTAAAATTTTAAGTTATGATGAAATTAAAGGGGAAAAAGAGTGGACTTCACCTCCTAATGTGGATAGCTGAACCTGAACTCTGACAAATGCAGAAGGAGAGGCTTTATTCTCAAAACTAGGCCTGGGATGACTCCAAAGGCTACTTGCTTAAGTTTGTTTTTTCTTTAGAATGTGGCTGTTTTTTTTTGTTTGTTTACTTTAAAAGGTAACCCAAACTTCTTTATGTTCAGTAACAATTTCATGAAATCAAGGTTTTTATCTCTCCTGGATAAAGTTTTTTTTTTCTATCACAATAATGACAATAACTAATATAATGTTTTTTTGAAGCAAAACAAACACTACATTGGAATTTTTTTAAGGGAGCTCTAACAACCCCAAAAACATTTGTGGGTAATTTCTCTGGGTACATTATCAATAAATCCAGTTAAAGAGAAAACACTACTTTTCAGATGGAAATCTTAAAACATACACTTAACACTGAAAGTAGCTATTTAGCCACAGATACAAATAACAAAACTAAAGCTGGGAAATCTTTTAATTCAGAAGACAAAATAAAAGAACTAAGAAGTGTACGGTGTGCTTTTTTAAGCAAATGAGCTACCCTCTAATACTGTAGCATAAAAACCTGAACACATAAAATAAAAAAATACCAAAGACATAAGCCTGCTTTTAAATTACCAAAAGGTTCAGTCTTGAACGTCGTCATTTCATTTCAGACACTGTTTAGATATTTATCATGTATATAATAAAAGTAAGTTTTCACACAAAAGCCACCATTTTTAAATGAGAAAGATAATTTCATAGTCATTATTTAAATTATTCCTACAGGAAAGCACAGTGATTTTTCTGCTTTTCTTTACAATGGAAAGATGTAGAGAGTACTATAAAAACCTGAGGTATTAAAATTTCAATATCATCAAAGTTAACAGCCAACATTTACTGTGGCGAACTCATACTTAATGATGGTATTTTCCAATATTCTGACATGTTGCCTAAATGCATTAATTTACTTAGATCACCTCAACAATGTGATAGTGTCATAGTTAAATATCACAATAGACATGGTGGACTACCAAAAGGATTTTTTTCCTACTGCTGGAACTGTCAGACCTATCATGTATGCACACATTTTTAATCCATATCACTTCCTTAAGAGGTACTCAAAAATGTCTTTAATTAGTAAGTTGCAGGCTTTCTGTGAGCTGTGTTAAGGGGTAGAAAAGGAGTACTACTACAAACTCTCTTCTTGGCTTGTGTATGATAGCAACCTACTCTAGGTAAGAGATGCATATCTGTGTTGTATACACATCCACATTTCTGGGGGTTCTGCAAGTATAATTCCATGTTTAATGATCCATTACCAATGGATATATATGGTGTGCATTCTTTTACATCACTCTGATAACATTACTATCAAATTGGCTGTGGGACAGTACAACATTTAATCTTTGCTCATTGTACAAGCCTTCCACTCCCTGGTGAGTGTAGACATCTGTGTAGTAACGAAGACATGGCTTTAAGTCGCGGTGAGTATCCCAGCAATGCAAGGATATAATGCCTTTCACACCTTCAGACCAGCACAGTAGGGAACTAAAGGTGGAGAAGTCTCAGTCTATACTAAAACCAGCCTCACATCTTACTAGTGAAAGTGTATCACCCACTGAACTCATACATGTGCAACTCACCAAAAATAAGGTCTCGTATCATACCCTTACAATCAATAGGGTCCCCTCCATGTCCAGGAAACCCACACTACCTATCTCAATGTACTAGAATCCCTCATTGATCATCCCAATACGATATTCATGGAAGATCTCAAATACCCCCTCTACAGATTGGGAATCCTACACCACTTCTAAAGCACAAGCCCAGCAATTGCTAAACTTTGTTAATACCAATATCCTGGAATGGTTGGTCCATTCTCCTACCAGGGGTACAAACATCCTTGACCTTGTACTCACAAACATGGGGGAAGGCCGATTTCCTCACCCAATGTAATGTCTTCGCTCGTCAGATTTGACCATAAGGCAATATTATTTGAAATAAAAATTAAATCCAGGAGATTCAGCAAAACCAAAAACCTTTAGGAACTATTCCGAGGTTAACCTCTTTCTAATAAGCAACACCTTGGCTAAATTACACCCCCAAACCCAGTAAACACTACAGCATGTGTTGACCTATTTACAAAATCTCTGTACAGCCATATTGATAGCTGTATAGAGTGAGCT
The DNA here is from genome assembly GCF_019279795.1 of Protopterus annectens. Taxonomy (NCBI): domain Eukaryota; kingdom Metazoa; phylum Chordata; order Ceratodontiformes; family Protopteridae; genus Protopterus; species Protopterus annectens. Next base: position 97,197,311 of record NC_056729.1, on the reverse strand, counting down.
ACGCCTACTTGTATTAAGAATAACACAAACTCAAAAGACAAGCTACCCTGGTGGAATCACACTATCAACTGATTATACATGAAAAGAAAAAAAAAATCTTAGCCAAGCATTGGTGGAACAAGACCATACATATTAAAAGCCCCCCTGACCAATCTAAACAGGCAAATTTGAGAGTTAATTAATGCTTCAAAGGCTAAATCTGAACAAAAATAGTTTCTAAGGAAAAGGACAACCACAATGCTTTCTATAGCTGTGTCCAAAACCTCACAGGAACTACACAACAATGTGCACAACTTGCTGTAAATGGCATCACCCACAGTGAACTGGAGGCCATTGCCAACCTTTTGGGATGACAGGTTCAGCTCAAATTTCTCCCCCCACTCCCCATAGATTGCCTAAAGGAAATCACACATACCACAATTCCCCCAACCATTACTAGGGAATAGATCATCAGTGCACTTTCCAAGGCCAAAAACACTGCAAAGGGTCCCAATAACATCCTGGGATGTTTAATAAATAGCATGAAACATGACATCTCTGGTACACTTAAATCACTTTTCAACTGGAGCTTTCAGTCAGGTTTTGTGCCCAAGGAATGGAAGATGGCTACAGTCATTCCCCCTGCACAAAGGAGAGCCAACCACTGATCTGGATAACTACAGACCAATAATTCTTACCAGCCTCATACATAAGCCCATGGAAAGAATAGTCATGGACATGATAACTTTGTTACAGGAAGGTCATGCCTATTAAATCTGGTGGACTTTTTTGAGAGGGTCAGCAAAGCACTGGATGAAGATAAGACTGTGTACACACCTGACCTGATCAAGGCTTTTGATACATTACCCCACTAGAGCATTATAGACAAGCCCACCAATTTGTCTGAAATGCAAGCAAATGTTGAAGATTTATGGCTAAGTTTGCAGACAATTGCAAGTTGGGGATTACCATTAACTGCCCTGCAGGTACTAGCATTCTTTAAGAAGGTCTATCTCTGACTAACAAATGCTGCCAAAGCTTTGGTCTTAAACTCTATGCTAAGAAATGCATAATTGTTCCCTTTGCAAAGTCAACCATCCTGGCTAATTGCCATGTTGATAATATGCCCCTAAGAGTTGACCCAGTAGTCGGGGATCTGGGTATGCACATAGACAGTAGCCTTACTTTTGACAACCATGTGTCCACAGTGGTGATGAAATCCTTTTATGCTGCACAATTTATAAGTAAGGGCATGGCATCTATGTCCAGAGATGTCTTTATGCCACTGTACTCTACCCTTATCAGACCATGTATACAGTACAATGCTCCCTTTGTATGTACTTGACCAGGCATATGCAGCAATTAGAGCAACATCAGAGGTTCCTTACAAAAAGAATATAAGCCCTTTCCCTCTACTCAGTCTCCTATAGACTGCTGAGGGGTGATCTATGCCTGGCTTACAAGGCATCCGCAAACCCCACACTTACGAATCTCCTACATATTTGCAAGTCAAAAAGTACCAGAAATACAAAGTCTAGGGACTTGAATTTTGTCTTTGATTTAAACAAAACTTGATGGAGAGAAAGATGTGTGTCCCAGAGACTGCCCCTCCTATGGAACAGGCTTCCCATGCATGTGAAGCTGAGTTTGTCTATTACCCAGTTTAAGCACAACCTAAACCAGTGTATGGGGAAATAAGAAATTTACAATGATCCTGGCATCCATGTCCCTCATGGACAGAGGTAGCTTACAAATGAAAGCATTTGATTTCCTCTTTGGATATAGGAAATCATTATTCTTTCGGGAAAAGTAGAAAGCCCCCCACCAGTAGTTATCCTAGTAACAATGTATGAATCTATGAAACTCTATAATTTTCCTTAACATCTGCCTGTTTGACATGTTCCCCCCTAAATAAGGTTAAAAATATTCTTCAGTTGCATCATTCTTCTTTATCTTCACAACTGTTTTTTTCTTTTCTGCTCCTCCACCAACCTGACTCATGGCTCCACTGCCTTTACCCAACTGGCCCATTTTTTTTTTCTGTCAAAAGGCCAGAGACAAGGATCTTGGGCTAGGTAGTCCTATAACCCATTAATTCCCGCCTAGGATACTTAATCAGCCTATTGTTCCATTTATGGAGAGGCAGGCGGTAGGGAGCAGGTCAGCTTTTCACATTTGATGGAGTGGTCTACTCTCCTCCCTGGAGTTCTGCCCTCTCTGCAGTGGCCCTTTTGAGCTTCTCTCAGTGCAGACTGCTGTGGGAAGCAAGCAAGTCCTTTAGAAAAGCTGATCAGCCATTCATTTGTTATGCTGGAACTAAGGAAGGATAAACTGTGTCAAAACAGACCACTTCCAGATGGATGTCTTTGGCTACTGCCTTTTGTTATGCCCATCATAATAAATCAATTCTATGGAATATGAAGGATTACTCTACCAGGGCCTTTTCTTCTCCGATGGCATATTGGAAAAGGGTGGCTGCTAGAAGTATTCTGAAGGCACTACATAGTCCACTGTACATACTTTTACAAGACATTACAAACTGGATTATTTTTCTAGATCCACAATAAGCCTTGATAGGACAACTCTCTAGGGGCTCCTGGATCCTTATCCTTCCTCCGTCCAGGTGGGATAGGCTTTGGTAACCAACCCATTTAATCTAAATGCTTCTGACGCAGTGGAATGATGAACATACAGCAGGTGTGTAAGTTGCACTGACCTTCCCACCCACTGCAGTTGTGCAGTATAGGTGTGTACTCAGAAGGCCCATGTTCTGCAGGTATAACACCCAGTACTCTCCCTAGCTGTCACCAAAAAGACATGACAATCACCTTATTCCAGGATAGAAGGCACTCACTCCCACCCTCCCCACCTGGGTTTTTCTGGCACCCGAGTTTCTAGACAAACTCTTCTTCTCCTCTCTATGCCACATGCCACACAGCCCACACAGCCTAGCACATGCTTTTTTTCATCACTTATCTTACAAATATCTTCTACTAGAAACTTGACTGTGTCTGCAGTTCTCTGGTATGTAATCAAATGCAGACTTATAATATTGTTTGCTAATGTGAATTCAGGATGTAATTTTCTTGAGTCTCCTATTTTCCTAACATAGGATTAAGAATGGAGAAAGTTATCATGTGGTATATGGCTGCTCAAAGAGTTAAGCAGTTTGGAAGGGAGGCACCAACATCCTGCAAAAAAGCTGTGATGTATGTAATTCCTAAAGAAAATAAAGACTCACTGATCCAGCTTCATATAGTCCCATTACAATTTTTCCTCAATTTTTTTTTATTTTCAATTAAAATAACATTTACATAATATTTGTAAATATCATTTTAAACTATATACAATATTTACAACAGCCTGACTTTCAATTATATACACTGTATGTTATTAAATATAGAATTAACAGATCAGTTATCAGAGATACAATACTGATTATTGCAGAGTGTCCAACAAAGATATAACTTTCTTCCAAGGATTATTACCAATGGCCTGGGATAGATTCGTAGTTCTTTGATTTTTATTTCCGTCAATGCAGTTGTCTTCAGTAAAGTGTAGAATTCTTCCAAGGTCAGGGGTGTATTTGAATTACACCTTCTGGTTACGCATTTCCTAGATATAGCAAGTATTGTCCATAACAAATACATATTTGTCTTATTCAGGTAAGGACCTTCATTTACATTTAGTGTTATCAATACTTTAGTTAAGGTAAATGATTAATTAAATAAAGCTTGTAAAAAATGATTAATTCCATTCCAATATGATTTAATTTTATTACATTCATAAAAAATATAAATCCAGTCTGCTTTATTTGACTTTTCACACCTCCAGCAAAAAACATTTTTAGTAGCACTGATCTTTTTAATTCTATCTGATGTTAAAATGCTCTATGTAAGTATTTCCAGTTAAATATTTTCCAGTACTGTGTGTTAGAGGTGTAATTAACTGATAGTAAGATGTTACTTTTAATTTCTTCTGTTAACTGCAATGACTGACCTTTTGTTAAGAACTGCCAGTATGATGGTTTGGGAATTGTTTTATATGTTATTAACTCTTTATATAGATTTGAAATGGAATTTTTCTTTTCACAACTATTATATATAAATCCATACAGAAAACTTATTAGATTTGAAATACCTTTAAATGAGGAATTATTAATTAATCTGCATAAATCTTGAGTGTACATTAGAATGCTTTGTAAAGTTAACCAGTCCTGTGTTGGAATATTGTAAGCCGTTTTTATCATATGTATATCTAAAACATTAATGTATTTACACATTGAAACCAGCATAAAAATCCATTTTGTTCCCAGAAGGTTATTGTTTCCCTATATATTTTGTAAGGAAAGTTCTTAGTGATGGTAAATGGGGTTAAAAGATCAAACCAAAGTTTTAGATCTACGTTTGCATTGATGTAATGATTAATCAGTGTAGTTTTAGAAGATTTTGTTATATTACATTGTATACTTATGCATAGTATGTACCAGGGTTTGTTTGATTTGTCTACTATTCAAAATTTTTTTAACAGATTAAATTCATTTGTTAATATAGCCGTTGTTAATTCTTTCTAGTTGGCAAAATAATTTGGGTTTATCCAGTCTTGTAATTTTAAGCACAGATGCTTTTATATTTTAAGTATTTTTCTTCAGATTATTTGTTAAGATTTCTGCATTTCCGCCTACTTTTTGGCGTTTTCTAGCTTGCTAAACTTGATATCTGTATTAGGAACTGTATTTAGAACACATCTAGAGCCTGTTTACTGCATTTCCTGTGTTGCACTTATTTTAAAATTGTTTTTTTCTTAAAACTTGCATTTTACCTGTCTCTGGCCTAGCACTCAAGTGTGGGGTCATTTATTGCACTGTTCTAACTTGCTGCTACTTGTGTATCTCTGCTATCTTTAAACAAAACAAAAAAAAACAAAAAAATCTTGCTTTTTTCCCACTTTCTGAAATTTAAAAAAAAGTTCAGTTACAGATTTGCTGTTCTGAACTGTTTGTAAGTTTCTTGGAGGCCATTGCTTGCTTGGGCTAAAGGGAAGTCTCTGTGTTCATCAGTGGCAGTGGTAAACACTGAACAGCCTGCCTGCCCCTGTGGGAGTGGTTACTGCCTAGAAACTGTAGTTTTATTGGCCATTTTGGGTCAATTCCTAACTCCTTGATCCCCCTCTCTTAAAACCCTCTTTTGCGCGTTTCTGCTCATAGTGCAGCATCGGGCAGCGCCGCTTAATCAGATTTAAACTATTTCCGGCTCCACAAAGTCTGCTCTTCACTTTTTCCCTTAGAACTGTTCCAAATCTCAAAGTAAGCACTCAATTTTCCTTCTAAAACCCAGCAGTAGCTAGGATAATTGTCTTATAAGTAAGCACTAATAAACTAAAGCACTACACCCTCTTATACTCCCTTTAAGTACTTGGCTCTCTATTGGTCCTTTTTGATCAAGTCAAAAAGTAATTCCTTATACTATTCTGGCATGTCCAAAAGTCAATTTCAGGTTTACTCTCCAGTCCAGCTGGTGAATATGGGAATCTTGAGGCAATGTTACAACTGCCTTATGTACACAGACCACCCTCTCCTCTTCCCAACAAGCTCAAATATATGTGAGAGATGCAACTATATAGCCAAACTGGAGGCTGAGCTCTCTCAACATAGTACTGGCATGGTCAGTCTGGAGGAGAAGGTAATCACACACACCACAAATCCAGTCTCACATATACCTATCGCAACAGCAAACCAAACACATAAACACACAAAAACATACTCGGAGGATCTAAATAAAAATCTGCCCAAGCAACAGAGACCTCCAAAGCAGACATCCAAGCAACTGCTACCCCACAACAACACCCACGTATCACATAGTTCACAAAGTCAGTGTGCCACACAGTCACAGCCCTTAAGGCTAAACAACACACCTAATACACTTGTAATAGGTGACTATTGTCAGACACACTGACGTCCCTCTCACCAGGCTGAACAAAGAGAAGGTCACTGTAAGCTGCCTGTCGGGTGCCAGGATCCGCCACATAATACAAGCACTCAGGTCACTCCAAAGCAAGTACAAATATGACTCCGTCATTGTCCATGCTGGTGTGAATGACCTGAGATGTACCCTCTCTGGATTACATGAAAAGAGACATAGAGGAGCTCTCTGATCATGTGGCCCAGGCCAGTATGACCCTGACATTGAGTAGCATCTTACCCTCACCAAGAATGATACCACAGTATAAAGACAAAATGATCAATTGCAACAATTGGCTAAAGTATTGGTGTCACTCAAAGGGGATCCAGTGTCTATCAGCCTGGGATGACATGCTTGACAAGCCACTTTGCTTCGCTAGGGACAGCTTGCACCTGTCACCCCTGGGTTTTCGAATACTGGCCAAGGCTCTTGCCACCCCCATAGTGCCTTTTTTAGACAAGGCTCAAAAGACAAACCCACCTCCTTAGACAACACAAGGAAAAAGAAACTAAGGGTAATGCTGCTCAACGCCAGAAGTCTAAACCTCAAGATGCATGCACTCGAGGCTCTCCTCGGTATGGAGAATATCGTTATCTGTACAGTAACAGAAACCTGGTTCAAGGCTCCCGAGAGCACCCCAGCTCTACCAGGCTATACCTCATACCATGCTTTTCGGCCCCAAAACTCGGACCAAACCACAAGAGGAGGGGGAGTATCCATACTCATCAAAGATATCCATACCTCCAGGCTAGTGGCACTGCACGAAGCATCTGAGACCATCCATGTGCAACTAACAGTGGGCAAAACTGCCTTCCAGTTTGTAGCCTGCTACAGACCACCCTCCCAAACTCAGGAACCCCACTCGGCTTTCCTGAAGACACTGGAGAATATGAAGGTCTCTCCATACACCATTATATTGGGTGACTTTAACTACCCAAACATAGACTGGGAGCACTACTCAAGCCCCAACACCCTAGCCCAACGGTTACTAGAATTTATAAACTGAAATGCTATGGAACAACTGGTCACCACTCCCACAAGAGGGGAAAACATATTGGACCTGATCATCACCAACATGGGGACTCTATGTTCCATACCAGAGGTATACCTCTCATTGGTAAGATCTGACCATAAATTAATCCCTATGGGCATCCATACCCCATCCTCACCCCTAGCAAAGGAAACCACTGTCAAAAACTTCTCAAAAGCAAACTTCCCACTTCTCAAAACCGAGGTGGAATCCTTCAAAGCCCCAGGGCCACTGGAAAATACAGCCCAAACCGCAGAATCCTTTACAAACGCATTCTAAGGATACCTACAGGAATGCATGGATTGTGCTATCCGAAATAAAACCAAGACACACTCCTCCAAAGGCAGGAGACCTGTCTGGTGGACCCCAGCCATAAATAAGCTGTACAACAGAAGGAGGAAGCTACTACATGATAGAGCAAAATCCCTGAAAGGTAAGGCAACTCTAATCAGTACTAGCAAGAAACTACGATCCCTCATAAAATCATCTAAGGCTAGTTTCGAAAGAAAAATTGCACAAGACGCTAAAGATAATCACAAGGCTTTCTTTTGTTATGTCAGAAACCTGGGTGGAAACTCCCAGATGTGCTCTGAGTTAGTGCAAAATGACAAAAACTACACTGAACCCACAGACATTGCCAACATCCTGGCAGACAGGTTCAGTGCAAACTCCCCCCCAAATGAGCAAATGACTATCCCAACAGAGTGTAGCCTCCCTGATATCACAGATGCACAGGTGAGAGCTGCCCTCTCCAAAGCAAAAAAACACAGCATCAATGGGACCGGACGGTGTCCCAGGCTGCGTTTTACATGAGCTCCAAGAAGACCTGAACCCTCACTTAAAATCACTGTTCAGTCTCAGCCTTACAACAGGATATGTACCCAAAGAATGGCGTACAGCAACAGTGGTCCCACTCCACAAAGGTGGTGCCACAACGGACCCCGGAAACTATCGCCCTATAAGCCTAACTAGCCTGGTCTGCAAAGCTATGGAGCGTATCATCATGGAACTCATAAACAAAGACATTGGGAACCTCCAAACACTGGATCCTACCCAATTCGGCTTTGTTAAGGGCAGATCTTGCCTCTTGAACCTGGTCAATTTCTTTGAAACAGTCACCAAGGCCATAGACGAAGGGAAGGTAGTCCACACAGCCTACCTTGACCTTGCAAAAGCCTTCGACACAATACCCCACTCTGGCATCATAAATAAGATCATCAGCTTAAATATCAACCCCTATGTCACAAGATGGGTTGCAAACTGGCTTAGGGATAGAACCCACATGGTCAGAATTGCAGATGCCATGTCAGACTCTAAACCAGTTACAAGTGGCGTCCCACAAGGCTCAGTCCTGGGACCTCTCTTGTTCGGTATATATTTCGCTGAGGTACAGGCTAACACAGGAGGACTATGGCTGACAAAGTTTGCAGATGACTGCAAACTGGGGGCCATAATCGACTCGCCGGCTGACACAGGCATCCTCCAAAAAGGTCTCACAGAGACGGATAACTGGTGCTAGAGCCATGGCCTAAAGCTAAATGCCAAAAAGTGCATAGTCATCCCCTTTGGGAAAAACAAAGTGCCCACAAATTGCCACATAAGTGGTAATCCATTAAGTACAGAAGAAGTAATTAGGGATTTGGGGACCCAAGTAGATTGCAATCTCTCCTTTGACAATCACATCGCCAAAGTGTTTAGAAAGACATTCTATATAGCCCACCTTATCATGAAGGGGTTCACATCTAGATCAAGAGAGGTCATTGTACCCTCTACTCATCACTCATCAGACCCATAACTGAATACAATGCCCCATTTGGGATGTACCTTACCCGACACCTGCTACAACTAGAAAGACCCCACATGTACCTCACCAAGAGGATCAAGGGACTCAAACAGATGCCCTACGCAGTTAGGCTAAAGAAACTCCAGCTCTACTCAGTTGCTTACCACCTACTCAGAGGCGATCTGTGCCTGACGTATAAAGCCATGTCCAACTCAGAATTAATGGACATGCTCCACCTCAGGAAATCCAAATCCATCAGAACTACACGCTCCAGTGACTTAAACCTCAGTACAGAAATAAATAGAACATGCTGGAGGAACAGATTCATATCCCAGAGGCTCCCCTCACTCTGGAACAAAATCCCAATCCATGTCAGACAGAGCCCCTCAACGACCCTCTTCAAGAAGAATCTTGACGTTTGGATGGGAGATCGTAAATTTACCCCTGGGATCTCTTCTGTGTCACTGCTAGACAGAGGCACGGTAAACTAACCTTAAATGGGCTATCTTCTGTGACCTACTATACAGAGGCACAGTCAACTAATCTAAGAAGGGTGGCGAAAACCAAACACACTCTGGCTAGGCTTGTAAATGCCCTAGGGCAGATAGCCTAGTATCAACCTATGAACCTATATGTTTCTATTTCTGGGAAGTTCAATCCTCCTTGTTTCCAGGGTCTAATGTGTTAGAGCTACTCCATTCTTTTTGGGATACCATAAAAATTTTATTAAACATGAGTTTATTTCTTTAAGAATGCATCTTTCAGGAATTAACTGTATTGCTAATGCTACATATAGTATTTTTGGCAATAAGACCATTTTTATTAATTGCAATGTCTTCAAAAGTCAATATAATTTTGTTCCACTTTTCTATATATATTTTTTATTGTTTCAATAATGTTTTTAGAATTTATTAATATTGTTTCATTTATATTTTTGCATAACACTATTCCTAAATAATTTAGCGTAAGTTCTTGTTTTCCTATGATGGATTTATCTGTAATTTGTAGGTCTTTTTTCTTATTTAAAAATAGAAATTTTGATTTTGATCTATTAAAGTGTAGACCTAAAATCTTATAAAATTTCTCCATTACTTATTCTAGCTCTCCTAATAACTCTCTGGAGTTTCATAAGGTTAATAAAATATCATTAGCAAAAAGCATTATTTTAGATATGTACTGGTCATAGACTTCTATTTCTTTTATTCTTGGATTATTGCGTATTATTTCTGCAAGTATTTCTATAGCCAAAGCAAATAAAATAGGAGAAAGGGGGCATCCTTGTTTAGTATCTTTCGTTATATGGCTAGATTCTGAGGTGAAAGGACCTAATTTAATCTAGGCTAAGTTATTAATACATACATTTTTTAGTAATAAGATGAAGGGAGGAGGAAATTCAAATAATGCTAAAGTTTTAAATAGATATTCTCAGTTGAGGCAATCAAAGGCTTTTTCTATGTCTAATCCGATTACAAGTGTTTCTCTATCTTCTTTATTCACATAATCTATAAGAGTAAATATCCTTTTAATATTATCATGTATGTGCCTGTTATATAAAAATCCAGTATGATCATTAATTGTCTTTAGTGGGATTTTCATTCTGTTAGCTAGGATTGACATGAATATTTTGTAATCATTATTCAGTAATGATATAGGTCTGTGCAAAGGTCTGATGGTTTATTATCTTTTAGAATTGGTGTTATGGGAGAATATTTCCATGAGGGTGGTATTTTTGCTTCTGACTGGACTTCTAGCAAAGTTTTATGAAAAAAGGAGATTACTGTTGAAGGGAAGAGTTTGTAAATTTCTGTAAGTATACCATCTATCCCTGGAGCTTTGTTAGGTTTACTTTCTTTTATCTCGTCAACAATTTCTTTGTAGGATATAGGTTTTTGTAGGTCTAGTTTTAAGTTTTCAGGATTTTTTTTTATATTGATAAGGTCTTTATCTAAGTTTATTTGGTTGGTATATAAATCTTCTTTTTTGAAGTGTTCCATATAATGGAACCGAAATGCTTCAAGGATTTCTCCTATATTTGATACTTTTTCCCTTTCTTTTCATGATATATACTACTAATGTTATTTGCTTTAGATTGTATTTTAATTCTTGTAGATAAGTTATGTAGATATCTGGGGGAGGTGGCTAATGAGTTTATTTTTAATTTTTCCAAGGCTAGACAAGTTTTGTGTGTTAGAATTTCATTATATTTTTTATTTAATTCCTCTATTTCTTTTTTGACTTTTGTACAATTATGATTATTTTTTTTTTTAGATTTTGCTGTCAAGAGTCTAGTTTGCAAGTCTAATGATTCAGATTCCCACTCTCTAACTTTGCTTTTTGTACCAAACAAATACATTTTTAATGAGTCCTAAACCATGACTCTACTGATTTATGTTGTATTTTTAATTTCAAGAAATAATTGTAGTTCTGACAACATCCAGGGTCTGAATTCTTTTTGTGATATATGATGGAATTCTAGTTGAGAGGATTAAAGGTTTAAACTCTGTTTAGAGCTTCATTATCAGAAAGTCATAATCTGAGAAGGGGCATGGAACTATTGAGAAGTTGAGGATTTTTGTCTGTAAATCTTGAACTACGAATAATTTGTCTATTCTGGTTTGTGTTCCAAATCTATGGTCTTTATAGGAAAATAATAAGAATTTATCATCTTTTACTTTAAAAGTGTCTATTAAATGAAATTAAATCAATCCATTTTTTAAGGATTTTGAAGTAGTTGCTATGCGAAAAGACTTCCTGGTGGTTTCAGAAGCTTCTAAGGTACAATTAAAGTCTCCTCCCAGTATAAGATTTCCTTTATAATTGTTGGAAATAAAATCTAGGTGTTTTTTAACCGTTCCTGCTCCAATTCCTGGGAACCTATATAGATTAGCTGAGGTCCATATTAAATTTAATTATATCAAATGCTAGTATACCTTCTTTGACTTCATATTTATAAATAACTTTTGGAGTGATTATGTTTTTCTTCAAGAGAATTGATACTCCTTTTGTCTTTGTTGTATAGGAGGCTTGAGCTAAGACTGTATAGTCCTTAGGGTTCCAAATAAAGCTATCATTAGTCTTAAAATGTGTTTCCTGGAGAAATATTACTTGTGCCTTATTTAGATTTAAATATTTTAGTAAGTTTGATCTTTTATTTGCATTACTTAAGCCATTAGTATTTAATGATAAGAATGTTAAATCCATTTCAAGTTATTGTTGGAAGAAACTTTTTGCTTTTTTTTTTTTTAATTTTTATTAATTATAGTAGTTATACCATATTCTCTGATAACACTGGATGTTATTTTTATGCATGTAAACCTGGGAGTGTAATTTAATGTTCTTTCTTCTTTAAATATATGTAGGGTAAAATTCTGGTCAGGCTTTAAAAAGTACTTTTATAAAGCATCAATTCTAAAGTATCAAATACAAGTAAATGTGAATTTCCCATTAAACATGGAATGAAAGTCATTCCTAATCCAATAGATAAAGATAGATCTATTGGATTATCACTCATACCTTTAACCAACAATATCCACTGAGCTCCATATGTTAAATTATTATATGGAGAATTTTCTTATGAAATTCTATATTATTCTATTATTGTTCTATAGTATTTTACATATCAGGATGGAATGTTAGTAGTGTAAACAGTTATTATGTTGACTTAGAAAATATCCAATATTTAGTTACCCTTAAGATATCCAAAACATGTCAGATATGTCATTTTGGATAAATTAAATGCAACAGAGGAGCATACACTAAATAAGCCAACAACAAATAGATTACTATTAAAATAATTTGAGTAAAAGGCCTCTACAGGAGACAATGACTGATTACCAAAGAAATATGAATTTACTGTAGGTGTACTGTCTTCCTTTACTTTCCTACTCTTCAGCTCACCAACTTCAACTTACGCTTATGAAAAGACATGGCTTATCATTGGTATCCTGACTCCAAGTAGAGGTGCCCTACATTCTAGTGTGCAGTGCTTTTACATACTTATAGATTTACAAAGCAGAGTCTAAGAATGAACTATGATCACCCTGACAATTCCCATCCTGCACAGGGCACCTTCTGCTTCCAGAATGGGTAATCGCATCAGGTCTAGAATGAATGTGAAGGTACCTATATGGTAATCAAGACTAACCTTAGGTAAGTATTAATCGAATAGTATTTAGAGCATTTTAGAGAGTTCTCGGGGCATTTAGAATACTCTTGAGCCTCTCCTACCTTGACCAAAAACAGAGATTTCCCTTCCCTTTCTTTACATTGTTTTAAATCAGTACGAATAAAAGAAATTCAGCGAACATAGGTAAACAGAAATAACATTCAATAGTCCGCCTTGTACATGACTCACAATCCATTAAACAAGTCAGTGGCTAACATCACTTTAGTAAAAATTTTAAAGACAAATTAGAAATAATTTCCTAGCTCTTTAAATTTTCTGATAAAGCAAAACGTTAACAAGAAGCTATTTTAACTAAAAGTATAAAGCATTTCAATTTTTCCTTGCATGTATGCATTTCTACTTATACTGTAGTGTCAATAGCTGTCTTTGAAATCTGTACAATACTTCACTTCTACAAATCATTCCTTTTTCAATTCAGGTTTTGTTTTGTCAAAATGGCAACAATATTTCAAGGGGACAATTAATATTTAGACCGATGTTTCAAATAAATAACTTGTCAGTTGCCAATTGAGTTAGTTTAGAATGTATGGTTAATGCAAATATAGCATGTTGCAAAAATAATATATATCTTTTCGTGTGCTCTAGAAATTGTCATATGCAAGTGACATATATAATGTAGCATATATAGAGCAGATAGCTTATTGATTCAGGTTGTTAAAGTAAATTATGCTTATTAATCAGGCAGTTCCATTTAAATTCACAAGTAATTTGGGAACATTTCAATTGAGTTTCCAGGAATGTGTAGTCCAATGTGAGTAATTGAGTCCACTTTTCCTCATAAACATATGTCACAATTCATTAAACCAAGCAGAGTCTAACATCTGTCTAATAATCATTATAAAGACAAAGAACAGTAATTTCCTAGCTCTTCAAACTTTCTGATATCGCAAAATGTTGACAGCAAGCTATTTTTAACTGGAAGACTAAAACATTTCAATACTTCCTTGTGAATATACATTTTTAAAAATAAAACAGGTACTGTGGAACAAAAGCCCGAACTAGCGAAACAGATGGACCAAGTATTTAATTGAAGCTCTTTTCGTTAGCTTAATAAGCTAACTTCTTCAGAAACAAAACAAAGTACAAATACATCCTTGAAAACAAGTAGATATATATAGGCTGACATGCATCATGTGCTACCAATCAAAGAAAACCCACCACTAAAACTAAAGTTTAAATTTTAAGTATACTAGTATACTAAAAAAGGCGGACTACCAGCATGAACGAGTCAGTTACCTTGAAATCATTCAACTAGTAACATCTGATGTCAAAGCTGAAATACACATAGACCAATAAATTCAAATACAAATACAAATGCAAATACATACTACGGTATGCTTATAAAAATGAAATAAATGTATGAATGTAAAACATCCTTATCCTAAAAAACGACATTAAAAAAAATAACCTGTAAAATACTAAACACAATGCAATCATTCACCCACACTGTGAAGTTGCATGTAAACACCTCATGTATGAAATAAAATATAATAACTGACTTATACTAAATACCTATAAGTTCAGAATGTATGCCCCACAAATGAATTAAGAAAAATATATATATACAATGTAAACAATAAAAGAATTTTAAAATGGATCCTATATGACCTCAGCGTTTCAAGCTTTTTAATTTTAGTACACTGCTAATGGAGCAAGTGTCATTAAGCCCTGGGAAATTGTAGGCATTAAGCTTGATCTGCTAGTGCAATTCAAGCTCCTCAAGCCTCAGTGGTGCTGGACCCCCTCTTTTATCCAGACTGATATGGTCAATGACTGAATATCTAAAACTATGATCTTTAAACTGTTGAACATGCTTGGCTAAAGCATTCTCTAGTTTTAATTTACCAATGGCATATTGATGCTCGCATATCCTTTCTCGAATGCGCCGCTCTGTTTTGCCCACATAAAATGCTGGGCATCTCTGGCACTTAGCTAAGTACACCACCATTTTTGTGTTACAATTAAACCTACCTTTTAGTTTAATACTAAAATTATTAACTGCCAAAGAGTATATATTATCCACAAATTTACAATATTTACAATCTTGGCATTTAAACATTCCCGTAATTTTGGAAGGGACTGATATTTGCCATTCTAGTAGACTTTTCAAGTTATAACCCTTCCTATAAGTAACCTTTGGGCTCTCGCCCATCTTAGCGTAGATGTTAGAATTGGCTCGAAACAGGCACCAGTTCTTCTTGATGATGTCTATACAAAGCTGACTATGTATATTAAATGTAGTTATAAAGCTAGGTAAAGGCTGATCTTCACTAATTGTATCAACTACTAATATATTCCCAGGAGAATGTATTGTTGATACATGTACTTTTAATATGTAATAGAGGTTGGTAGATGCCATTAAGTCTTTTAAAATTGACTTCACCTCTCAGGTCATCCAACAGGTTAACTGGATAGCCTCTATGTAAGAACACAGCTTTTAAAACTTGGCATTCCTCCAAAAAATCATTGTCCTGACTGACAATGCGAGCAGCTCGTACCAATTGGCCTTTAATAACAGAGCGCTTCTGGTGATAGGGGTGGCAACTTGTAAAATGTAGAAAAGAATTAGAATATGTTCTTTTTCTATATATTGAAGCTACAAGACTGCCCGCTGCTCTGTTCTTAGATAGCCAAACATCTAAGAAAGCTATAGCCTCTGTATCAAAGGTTGCGGTAAATTGCAAAAAGTGTGTGGAGTCATTGAATACCTGTACAATGGTGTTGCTAGTGCCTTTATCCCCCCTAAGGAGGATAGAAATATCGTCCAAGTAACGAGTATAGTATACAATCTGATCTTTGATCATGGAGTTATTAAGTACAAATTCAGTTTCCCAATAAGCCATTACAAGGTTGGCTATACTGGCTCCACATGGGGAGCCCATTGTCACCCCAACTTTTTGTAGAAAAAACTTGTCCCCAAACATGAAAAAATTATTGAACAGTATGACTTCCAATAATTCATTGACCAAATGAATCTCGCTAACGGGGGCCCCTCTCCTATTCAAAAACAGGCTGACCCACTCAATACCTAAATCTTGTGGAATAGAGGTATATAAATCCTTCACATCCACTGTAAGGAAGTTGTAACTCATGTTAAACTCTACTCTGTCCAAACTCAGAAGAAATGACCATGAGTCCTTACAAATTTGGCTTTCCTTACCCACGTATTTTTGCAGGATTGAATCAACCACTTTTGCACAAGAGTACGTCGGGGAGCCCCTGCCATCAACTAAAGGTCTCGGGGGGGGGGGGTAGTTATGTTTTTATGTATCTTTGGAATGCCAAATATACAAGGATATTTAGGATAGAGTGTGGACATATAGTTGTATATATTCTGTTCAATTCTTCCTTCTATGAACATTTCTTCTAAAGTGGTTTTTATAGAGTGATAGGCACCATTGACTTCTGACCTGGAGCTCTGTACATAAGCTAGACTATCAAGAAGTGAGTTCATTCTTTCTACATAATCTGGACAATCAAAGATTACAAGACCACCACCCTTATCTGGTTTGCAAATCCGAATATTCTGCAATTTTATATACTTTAAACATTCTTGTTCGAACTTGCTAACACTATTATATCCACTAGTACATTGCTTACTGGTGGAAAGCTGTCTGAAATCAAGTTCACATAATTGTTCGAAAACTTGTAAGACTGGGTGCATTAGTGGATTAAATGTACTTGAGATATAAAATAGATCTACAAAAAGTAAACCGGGATTTGCACCCATTATTAATGTAAAGTTTAACTTCCTGGTATATATTTTAAGGTCAATTACAGATTTCACCAAGTCAAATTTCTGAGTTGGAACATATGTATAACCTTTGGCAAGGAAGTCAACAATATACGGCGGGATAACCGCCGAAAAAAAGTTATAAACTTTGAAATCACATGTTTGGTTAATAATGACAGGTTTAGTAACGTTTACTTCACCAAGCAAATCACAGTCATCATTTACATTCAAGTCCACCACTTCAGCACTAAGCTGTTCTTCATCCTCAGATATTGATGTTGGTGGACAGACAATACTTAAGTCTTGTGTTTGCTGGGTTTGCGCTGGTGATATTGTGACTGTAGATTTTTTCGCTGTTTGGGTCTAGCACCCATCTGGTTGGCCAAAGGAAAATTTCCATCTTGATTCTGAGGAAAATAAGTGTCCTTATTATGACCATGATAAAGATGTTGGAGTCTCTCACTTCTCCTTAACTTAGGTTGGTGGTCCTGACTCTCAACACTCTGAGAATCAGTACTATTTGGTTTTGCTCTAGGAATATCCCTATGTTGTTGATTCCTAAAACTAGATTCACTAGCTTGTACCACTGTATTAGGACCCATAGGTTCTTGCCAGACTTGAGCTGGTGGTGGTACTGGATATGCAATACCATCCCTGTAAGCCTTGCTGTCCCGATCCAGTTTCTTGGTTTTATTACCTTTTAATTTAACTAGATACTGGTCTATACTAGAGAAGTCACGTGTATAATCATATTTATACCTAAAAAATTCCCCATCACTTTTAATACTATTGTCAAGTTCAATGGCTTTAGCACTAAGCTCATTAACCCATATATTGTAGTGCTTAATCATAAGTTCTAATAAGTCAAAGCCTTGGCAGTCAAATAAAGCCAGCAGTTCTTTATGAAAGTCAGAGTCAATGACAAGGTCAGTGGGGAACTGATAATGTCTTAGGCCCTTAGGCACTACTTTGCGTGATAAACATTCACGAAAATAGGAAATCTCCAATTGTAATTTTTTAAGCTTGACCAAATAAGTGTCTAAAGATTTAAGTTTAGACACAATGTCATTACAAAAAGAGTTATTGTTATTACCTCTATCATCCTGTTGACTTGCGCTAATGTTGGATGTACTATTTGAGAAGGTAAATCCTACGGACAACCATTTGTTGATTTCTGGAAGTCCAATAACTTCATGTGTCTCTAAGAAGGGACTAATAAAGCCCTGTTCCAGTCTGGTGTGACGGCACTCCACTTGCTGCCACTGCAGAACCCAGAATTTGTGCTCCGGTAGTGACAATGTTGCCGCTAGCAGGAACGTTGTTTCCAGTTGGATGAATACAGACCGGAATATTTGCTACATGATTACCAGTATTGCTAAGACTCGGCTTGGTAATTGATGTCTGGCCAACTTGTCCTTGTTGTAAAATTACTCCATTCGTAGCTCTTTCAGCTCCTACATCCCCAACCGACATCTCCTGGTCGCCCAAACATACCGGAAGTGAAGCAGTAGTATGTATCCGAGCCGTGACGGGTAAAACTTTGCGTAACACTTTTTGTTCAGTGTCCAAGCGGTCAAGACGCTGAACAAATGGATTCAATTTTGGTGAGAATTAAATCCATGACATTGATGTTAACTAGACAGTTCGCGGTTGCCGGTATACCATTCTCCAAGCTGTCGCCACCTCTCAATGCATCCGGTGTAACGCATGGTTCAAAACCCGAGTGCACTAGGAAAAAACAGAAACCAAAACTAGAAAATAAAAATAAAACAGGTACTGTGGAACAAAAGCCCAAACTAGCGAAACAGATGGACCAAGTATTTAATTGAAGCGCTTTTCGTTAGCTTAATAAGCTAACTTCTTTAGAAACAAAACAAAGTACAAATACATCCTTGAAAACAAGTAGATACATATAGGCTGACATGCATCATGTGCTACCAATCAAAGAAAACCCGCCACTAAAACTAAAGTTTACATTTTAAGTATACTAGTATACTAAAAAAGGCGGACTACCGCCCACCAGCATGAACGAGTCAGTTACCTTGAAATCATTCAACTAGTAACATCTGATGTCAAAGATGAAATACACATAGACTAATAAAATAAAAACAAATACAAATGCAAATGCAAATACATACTACGGTATGCTTATAAAAATGAAATAAATGTATGAATGTAAAGCATCCTTATCCTAAAAAAACGACATTAAAAAATGTTAAAAAATAACCTGTAAAATACTAAACACAATGCAAGCATTCACCCACGCTGTGAAGTTGCATGTAAGCATGCATGTGAACTTCACAGCGTGGGCGAATGCTTGCATTGTGTTTAGTATTTTACAGGTTATTTTTTAACATTTTTTTTAATGTCGTTTTTTAGGATAAGGATGTTTTACATTCATACATTTATTTCATTTTTATAACATCCTTATCCTAAAAAATGACATTAAAAAAAATGTTAAAAAATAACCTGTAAAATACTAAACACAATGCAAGCATTCACCCACACTGTGAAGTTCACATGCATGCTTACATGCAACTTCACAGCGTGGGTGAATGCTTGCATTGTGTTTAGTATTTTACAGGTTATTTTTTAACATTTTTTAATGTCGTTTTTTTAGGATAAGGATGCTTTACATTCATACATTTATTTCATTTTTATAAGCATACCATAGTATGTATTTGCATTTATATTTGTATTTGAATTTATTAGTCTATGTGTATTTCAGCTTTGACATCAGATGTTACTAGTTGAATGATTTCAAGGTAACTGACTCGTTCATGCTGGTGGGCGGTAGTCTGCCTTTTTTAGTATACTAGTATACTTAAAATTTAAACTTTAGTTTTAGTGGCGAGTTTTCTTTGATAGATAGCACATGATGCATATCAGCCTATATATATCTCTACTTGTTTTCAAGGCTGTATTTGTACTTTGTTTTGTTTCTGAAGAAGTTAGCTTATTAAGCTAACGAAAAGTGCTTCAATTAAATACTTGGTCCATCTGTTTCGCTAGTTCGGGCTTTTGTTCCACAGTACCAGTTTTATTTTTATTTTCTAGTTTTGGTTTCTGTTTTTTCCTAATATACATTTTTACTTTTACTGTAGAGTCGCCTCACAGTAAGACGCTGTCCGGTTCGATTCTCAGCTAGAGCGTCTTCTGCGTGGAGACATGCGTGAATGGGCGTACCTTCGTTGAAGGTTGTGCGTCAGAGCTGGTAACTCGGCATGTAAAAATCAACTACCAATCATTAGCGGACCAGAGTTCCGCTGTGGCGACCCCTAACCGGGAAAAGCCAAAAGACACAACAACAACTTTTACTGTAGAGTCAAGAACTGTCTTTGAAATCTATGTATTACTTCACTTCTTTCAAGTCATTTATTTTACAGTTCACATTATATTTTATCAAAATGTCAACAGCATTTTAAGGGCACATTTAATATTTAAACTGATATTTTAAATGAATAGCTATCAGTTGCCAAGCGAGTTTGTACAGAGTGTGAGGTAACTGCAGAAATAACATGTTGCAAAAAGTATTATGTATCTTTTCATGTGCTCTAGAGACAGTCAGTTTCAAGTAACATATAAAATGTAACTTGTACAGTGCAGACAGCTTGTGGAATCAGCATGTTAAAATGAGTAATACTTTTTAATCAAGCAGCTGCATTTCAGTGCACATGTAGTTTGGGAACATTTCAGTTGTGTTTCCAGAAATATGTAATCCTATGAGGATAAATCATAAAATATATACAGATAGTCCTATTACGTATTTATTTTACCTTGTGTAGGTTGTTTTTCATTTTAATAACTAAACATTTTTTCTTGTTATTTGTTATCTGTGAGGCTAAATGCACTACGCAGATTCAGTGTCCTTAGAAACTGCAACAATTGTTTACTATTTTTATGGCAATGCAAATAGAATGTGAAGAAAGCTTCACTTCTCTTAACCAACAGTACCTTTTCCCTCCTTTTTTTATTGTTTTATTTTATGTATTTGTTAATACTAAAAGGAAAAAATTTGAAGGACATATGTACATGAATGGAACATTTCAGAGTTAATCACAAACATGTCCCCAGTCCCAATAAGCAAAACAGTGACTATCATTAATCTAATAAATATTGTAGCAACAATTAATTAAGTTCACTATTCCAATTAATCTACCTTAAAACTAGATTATTTTAGACTATTATTTATCTATGTATAGATAGTGAGTTATTAAATATATACTGACTATATTAGTATAGTAAATACGAGAAAATTTAGAAAGGGAGACGAGATGCAGTTAAAATGAATAATGAGAAAAGAGAGGAGAGAAAAAGAAAAGAGAAAATTAAGAGAAAATACACATATAGCGTTGGTGGAGCTGCGGTAGCGTTGTCACCTCACGGTAAGACGTTGTCCTGTTCGATTCTCAGCTAAAGCGTCTTCTGTGCGGAGGCATGCGTGAATGGGCGTACCTTCGTTGAAGGTTGTGCGTCAGAGCTGACAACTCGGTACGTAAAAATCTACTGCCAATCATTAGCAGACCGGAGTTCCACTGTGGTGACCCCTAACCGGGAAAAGCCGAAAGATACAACAACTATGTATGTTTATTTATACTATAAATATTGTATGTGCTATATAACCCTCCTTCTGTGAAAGAAAAGTACCCTGTTTTACATATCTGTGGTATGTGAAAACTCTCATGTGTCATCTATTTTCAAAAAATATAGATAAAGATTCCAGTAGTTAGTTACCTTTGTTTTAAAATTCCAAGCAGTAAAATTGGTCCTTTAAAGTAATGTTAAAACAATTCATATCATAGTAGATGCTTTGAGAGATTTGGCTGCAACAGTATCAGTCTTTTGCTTCTTCTTTTTGACATCTGTCCAGACATTTGTTTCTTTTGTTGTCTTGAGAGAAGGTGACATCCAATCCATATCTTCTGGTAAAGTAATCACATTATTAGTTTTAATAAATGAAGAGGCTGCCTCTAAGTCAATAAAAGTCCTTATCTCGTTGGCATACAGTATTCTTATCTTAGTTGGATATGCAAGTTGCACCTTGATGTTATTTTGTTTCAGAAACTTTATCACTGGCCACACTTTTTTCCTTTGTTCCATTATTCTAGATGAATAGTCGTTATCAAATCTTATCAGGCTCTGTTTATATTTTAGAGGTGCCTTCCTCCAAGCAGATCTTAAAATCAGTTCCTTGTCCAAGTATGAAAGAAATTTGATAATTATTGACCTAGGAGGAGAGTTTGAGTTAGTGGCAGGTTTCCTAAGAGCTCTGTGTGCCCTTTCAATGCCAAAGGAAAGTCCTTCTTTTAAATTTAAAAAGTCAGGGAACCAGCTTGATAATAAGGAAATAATATCCTCACCTTCTGTGTTTTCAGGTAATCCGAAAATCCCAATGTTATTTCTCCTCTCCCTATTTTCCAAGTCATCTACTTTATTAACCAACCAACTGTTTTGTTTAAGAAGCAGTTAGTTCTATGTTTCCTCTTCCATAAGTCTACTTTCTAAGTTATTTAGAGAAACCTCTATTCCTGTTATTTTTGTCTAGTGTTATTGTAGCATTTCTTTGAGGGTGTCAGCCTGTTTTTGACTGCTTGTTTTAAAATTTTCCAGGTTCTCTTTAAAATCATCCATCTTCAAAGACAACCCCTGCAGGGTAGATGCCATCTGTTGTAGTTCCTTCTTTAAGGCAGTATCCTGGTGAGAATTCTTTGAGTTGCTCATTTTAACAAGTGAATACATCGGTTTACTATTGAAAATGCGAACGGCACTTGGGCGACACTTTATAATCTTGGTTTAAAATTGAAATGGGAGGGGGCGGAGCCTGAATGGCTAACTGAAAGCAGCAGTATTTTAGAGCTCCATATAACTAGTTAAATAAGACAGGGAAAAAAAAATATTCTCTTTTTTTCTTCAAAGTATACAATCTTATAGATAAAGGACTAATTTACATAATTAGAAACTTTGAAGTTTTACAAATAATTTCCTGTCAAAAAGCTTGGAGATGTATTCGGTTTACTATTGAAAATGCGAACGGCACTTGGGCAACAGTCGGATAGTCGAACGTATAAGGTCGTAAACAAGGATGTCGAAGACAAAATAATCAATCTAGGAACGGTTTTAACATGGGTCGAGGTAGGTGTTCAGTATTATTCCCTACTACAAACATCTTCCCTACCTCAACCCATGTTAAAATTATGTAAATTAGTCCTTTATCTATAAGATTGTATACTTTGAAGAAAAAAAGAGAATATTTTTCTTTCCTGTCTTATTTAACTAGTTATATGGAGCTCTAAAATACTGCTGCTTTCAGTTAGCCATTCAGGCTCCGCCCCCTCCCATTTCAATTTTAAACCAAGATTATAAAGTGTTTATGTTTATAATGGTTAACAGAATCACAAAGCTGATCCCAAAATTGATAGATACGGATCAATGTAGTTTTGTGGAGGGGAGTCAACATTTGACAACATTAATAGAATGATGATCCAGAGGAAAGCAGAATGTAAGAAAATACCTCTGTTATTGGTGGTTCTTGATACAGAGAAAACATGGAATGGAGTAGGCTGGGATTTTATGAGTAGGGCAATGGAAGCATTTGTATTTCCTGACATAATAATAAGATTAATGAGAGGGTGGGGTGGGTGGAGAATTGTGTCATGAGTGATTTGTGACAGACAGGTACCAATAAATGTGAAAGGGAAGGTCTACAAGATGGTAATGAGACCAGCTATGTTATATGGGTTGAGACAGTGGCACTGATGAAAAGACAGGAGTCAGAGCTGGAGGTGGCAGAGCTAAAGATGTTAAAATTTGCACTGGGTGTGCCGAGGATGGACAGGATTAGAAATGAGTATTTTAGAGGGTCAGTTCAGGTTGGACAGTTTAGAGACAAAGCCAGAGAGGAGAGATTGTGTTGCTCTGGACGTGTGCTGAGAAGGGATGCTGGGTATATTGGCAGAAGAATGCCAAGGATGAAGCTGCCAGGTAAGAGGAATAGAAGAAAGCCCAAGATAAGGTTTATGGAGGTGGGGAGAGAGGACATGCAGGTGGTTGGTGTGACAGGGGCAAGATGAGGACAGGAAGAAATGGAAACAGATGATCCACTGTGGTGACCCCTAACTGGAGCAGCTGAAAGAAAAAGAAGAAGAAGAGGGATATATGACAGATTGGAGGAAAAATCCAAGTGGAAGGTTCTTCTCTGATAATTTGTATCTGAACAAAAGAACTAGGTGGGGTGTCCTTTTTTTCCATTTACGTTACATTTAGTACCACTGGCAAAGAAAATAAGAGACTCAGAAAATCAAGAATATAATTGGTATGGTATTCAAGAAACATTGGCTTTATCTGCAGATGATATTATTTTGTACCTGACAAAACCAGAAAAGAACATCTCAGTGTTGTAGAACATTCTGAGACAGTTCTGGGTTTTTCAGAATATAAAATTAAAGAAGATAAAACAAAGGCAATAGCTATAAACTAAGACGAAGCTATAAACTATGTACCCACACATGAACTAGTTTGGCAATACTCATATTTATGAGGACATGATAAAACAAAGTATTTAGGAGTATGTATGAAAAAGGATTTTGTTATGGCAGCTAAGAATATGTGGGAAGAGACTAAATAAAAGATAATTTAAAAACTGAGAAACTGGAAGCTCTTGCCTATGGAAATGGATAGCAAGATACAAGCAGTAGAAATGTGTTTAATCCCTTTAACTTTATACACAAGTCAGGCATATTTTCATCAACTGTAGAAGTTGTGGATAGCAATTACTAAAAGGTTGAAGGATTTTATTTGGGAGAGGAAGACGCCAAGTGTCAAGTGGGGTAAGTTGATCCTCCCCACAGAACAAGGATGTTTTGGATTACCTGATTTGAAGGGCTATACAGTTAAGGCTCTTACACATGACACCAGCAAAAAGCTACAATTCAAAGTGGAAAGCGATGATGATGAAGTGGGGGGTAATTCAAAAAATAAGGAAAGAATGGGATCTTGGTTGCACATCCTTAAGGAAAACAAAGTACAGTTGTGTACACTTACCATAAATGTAGATGTTCGAGTGTATTCACTGTTGCAGTCATTACACTAGGGTTATCCTGCTGGCAGGCTACCCTCAGTCGGCCTGAATTCCAAAGTCTATGTCCGTCGTCGGTTGCTGTCGCCTCTTCCCTGACGTCAGTGCGCCAGGGGTATAAAAGATGCAGCCAACGCCATTTTCTTCGGTTTTTCTTGCCCCAGATGTCAGGTGCCCCAAAAGGGTAGGCTAAAAACAAAATGCCAATAAAACATGCATGCACCAAAATATATAATACCTTCATCTACAAGCAAATACACCACATAAGTTGTATAGATTAGAGAAGTGCAGATAAGTTGCAGCAAAGAGATGGGGAATGGTGGGTGGGTAACCTGGACTGCAACAGTGAATACACTCGAAAATCTACATTTATGGTAAGTGTACACAACTGTACTATGTTCTTTGTGTTTCACTGTTGCAGTCATTACACTTGGGTTGAATCCCAAAGCTATGGTTGGAAGGCTGGAGCTAAATAGCATTAGGAGCGGCTATGAGGCCCTGCAGAACTGCAGTTGCAAAGCCTGCCCTGGATTTAGAGTAGAGTGGTAAATGATCGTGCTTTGTAAAGGTGTGCACTGAACTCCAGGTAGCAGCCTCTAGAATGTCTTTGGTTGGTACTCCCCTGAGGAAGGCTGCTGAAGTGGCTGCTGCTCTGGTTGAATGTGGCCTAATGGCCTTAGGCACTGGCTTGCCATGTTGTGAATAGCAGAAACGAATGCAGTGGCCTATCCACTTTGAAATAGTCTGCTTTGATAGCCTTTCCTTGTGATCCTGCAGCATATGCCACTAGTAGTTGCTCTGTCTTTCTGAAAGCTTTGGTTCTGTCCAAGTAGAAGCGTAGCTGTCTGTGTATGTCCAAAGAATGCAGAATTCTCTCCCCCTTATTCTGTGGGTTTGGATGAAAAGTAGGCAGATATATAGTTTGGTTAAGGGCCACACTGAACACTATCTTAGGCATAAATGTCGGGTTTGTCCTCAGAGAAACCCTGTCTGGATAAAAGGTTCCACAGCCATGAGTGCCTGTAGTTCTGAGACTCGTCTTGCAGAGGTTATTGCTAGGAGCAGAGCTGTTTTCCAAGATAAAAACTTTATATCAGCTGTAGCGGCTGGCTCAAAAGGAGGCAGGGTGAGATTTTCCAAAACATAATTGAGGTCCCATGCTGGTATTGGTGCAGCTGAAAGAAAAAGAAGAAGAAGAGGGATATGGTGATCTCCTTGGAGGCCTTAAGTTTATGGCTCCTCTGAGGTACTGCCTTAACAAGGGATGAGAAAAGATTGGTGGCTCTGTATTGTAATGAGGCAAAATGGCAGAGGCATGAATTTTAATTGATGAAAAGGATAAGCCTTTGTCCAGCATCTCAGTTAAGTATTGTAAAATCTGAGGAATATTTGGTACAGCTGTGTCAATTCCTTGTGCCTGGTTCCAAGCACAGAATCTCTTCCATTTTCCAGCGTAAGATTTTCTGGTACTAGGCCTTCTGGCCTCCAAAATGACATCCATTACAGCTTTAGTGAGAGGTGCGTTTTGTATCACTACATTATCCGCCATGCTGCCAGATTTAAGGTCTTTAGTTGGATGTGCAGGATCTGATTGTTTTGTTGGGATAGTAGATGAGGTATTTGAGGCAAGGTCCAAGCTGGGCATTGAGACAAGTTCCTTAGGATTGGATACCAGTGCTGGCGGGGCCAGTCTGGGGCAATCGGTATCATCTTTGGCTTCTCTTGTCTGACCTTTAGGAGTACCTTGGGGAGGAGAGGCAGTGGAGGAAAGGCATATGCTGCTAAGCTTTTCCAGCTGAAAGATAGGGCGTCCACTTTCCATGCTTGTCTGTGATAAGTCCTTGTGCAGAATCTTTTTAGGTGGCAGTTGTGAGGAGAGGCAAATAAGTCTATATCCGGGCATCCCCATTTCCTTGTTATCATGCTGAAGAGTTGTGGATCCAATTTCCACTCATGGGGATCCATAAGGTTTCTGCTTAGTTTGTCTGCCAGAGTATTTATCTTTCCTGGCAGGAATTGTGCCTGTAGATGTACTTGGTAAGTCAATGCGGTGTCCCACAAAGTCATGGCTAGTCTGCAAAGGGGGTAAGAATGAGTGCCTCCCTGCTTGTTTATATACCACATGACCGTGGTGTTGTCTGTCTTTATCAGTAGTTGTCCCGGATGAAGTAGATCCTTGAAGGCTGCCAGGGCATTCTGAACAGCTAGCATCTCTTTTTGATTGATATGTAGATGCATTTGGCTTGCGGACCATGTGCCTTGAATACATCTTCCTGCCATGTGGGCCCCCCAGGCATAATCTGATGCATCCGTTGTTAATGTCTGCCTGGCTAGGGGTAAGGTGAATGGCTGTCCCTTATTCTAGTGACAAGCCTTCGCCCACCAACGAAACTCCTGTTGCAGGCAGGGAATGAGGGTAATTATTGTTTCCAGGCTGTGGCAATGTTGAGTCCAAACACTTTTTAGGTACCATTGAAGTTTCCTCATATGCAGTCTCGCATATGGAATTAGTAGAATGCAGGATGCCATGAAGCCCAAAGCCTGCAGAATTTTTCTTGCAGATAACTGGGCCTTTGTTGCCAACAGTTTGAAATAGGTAGTCAGTTGCCTTTGTTTGTCTGGCGTGAGATAAGCTATCTGGGCAGTTGTATTTAAGCTTGCACCCAGGAATATTATCTCTTGAGAGAGTACTAGTTTTGATTTCTTTTCCTTGACTGTGTACCCTAGGCCTGTTAGAAATCTCTTTACAAACGCCAGATGCTGTAGTAGAATGTCCTTGTTCTCTGCTTGAATGAGGCAGTCGTCCAAGTAAGGATATATTTGTATTCCACTTTGTCTGCAGAATGCAGTTACTGGTGCCAGGCACTTTGTGAAGACCATGGACAAAGTAGATAAGCCAAAGCGCAGTGCAGAGAATTGGTAATGCATTGAGCCAGCTTTGAATCTGAGGTATCTTCTGCATGTTTGTCTGATTGGGACATGCAGGTATGCCTCTTTTAGGTCTAAAGTCACAAGCCAAGCCTTCTTGCCTAGCATGGGCAGAAGTTGCTGTAGAGTCAACATTTTGAATTTTGGTATATCCAGAAATGTATTTAGAAAAGATAGGTCCAGTATTGGTCTCCAGGTCTTGTCCTTTCTTGGTACCAAGAACAGTCTTGAATAAAATCCTTGTCCCTGCTCTTGCTTTGGTACTTGTTGAATGGCCCTCATGTCCATGAGGGATGAGACTTGCCTTTGTGCCTCTGCCCATTGATGTTTTGGCAGGTGTAGCCAACCGTTTGTCCTTGGCAGGGTATGGAAGTGAAACTTGTAGCCCTGTGACTCTAATTCTAGGACCCATTTGTCCTGGGTTATTATGTGCCAGTTTCGAGAAAAAAGTGCTAGTTTTCCCCCAAAAGGTGCTGCCAGAAGATAAGTGCTTGGTGCAGGCAGGGGGAAGTCATTGGGACTGTTTCCTGTATGGCTGTGTAGAAGTACCCCATTGTTTAGACCTGTACAAACCTTGGGGCTGGGATCTGCTTCTTGGGCGTCTATATCTGCCCCTTTGTGGTCTGTCGGACACTGGAAAGGACCAATTCTTTGTAGGCCAGTGTCTGCTAAATCTTGGAGGTTGAACCTGTAAGAAATCCTTAACCGTTTGCACAGATTTAGCTCTGTCCTCCATTTTCTTTAACACCTCTTCTGCTTTAATCCCAAACAAAGTATCATGCTGTTATGGGGCATCTAATAATTTTGCTTTGACATGATCAGGCAGACTTTGTTCCTTTACCCAAGCATGCCTCCTGATGACAGAACCCGTAACAGCGGTTCTGTAGGAGGCCTCCAAAGAATCAAAACCACACTGCAAAGTATGCTTTCCAACTTGTTCAGCTGCATGCAATAAATCCTGCATTTCTTTGTTTTCTGCACATTCAGAATTTGTCAACATTTTCTGTTTAAGCAGCGACATAATATATTGCTGATATTTGAGCATATGAAACTGACAATTTAAAGCCCTTATAGCCAAGGCAGTGAAAGTGTAAATCTTTTTTCCCCATCTGTCCAATGCCCTTGAATCCCTGTCAGAGGGGGTAGGGTTTTTTGCAGTGGAAGCCTTGACCCCTTTGGGACCCTGAGAGATAGTTTCTGGGTCAGCAGCAGGGTTTTTGAAAAGGAATTTATGACAGTCAGGAACCCTGTAGTACCTGTCCGGCTTAACAGGAGCTGGAGGTAAGGAGTCAAGGGTCAGACTGGACTCTGAAAATACATCATCAACAATGTCTAACACAGGTGGAATAGGTAGGGGCCTGTGTTGTGGTAGTAAAAGGAAGTCTCTGAGCCTTTTCTTAGATTCTGAAAAATCTTGGCTCTCCCAGTGGAAATGCTCCCTCATGGTATGCAAGGTTTCCCCAAAAGAGTAATCATCAGGAGGATAGGCTAAAGGGATAGATTCTTCAGCATCAGAATCCTCATGGGGAGGAAGAGAGTATTCCTGATCAGAAGAGGAATCAGATGAAATGGAAACCTGATCTGAAGATTCATATTCTGTCTCTTGCCTAGGCCTTTTATCAGGTGAGGATGGGAACCCCTGATCAAAATAATTAAGTCTTCGGCCATTTTGAGCATCTGTTTTTTGGGCATGGAGGCCTATCCATGAAGCTGTTGTACTTGTTTCTTTGTCTTTAAGGGTGCTTTAGTCTTTGCCTTTGAAGCTGAAGTCGTTTTAATGCATAATTGAGTTGGCCTGAAAACACTCTCAGAAGCCGATGCCTGCTCAGCGGCTCCGGACCTATCTGAGGGAATAGTCTCTGAAGGTCCAATACCTTGAGCCTCCAGCAGCCTAGGTGACTCCATGTGGGAGTCGGTAGCAGCCTGTGGGTCTAAAGTAACGGGCATCAGGAGCTGCAGAGGCACCTCACTGAGAACCGGCGACTGGCTTAGAAGAAGCCTCGTCATCTGTTTTGGACCTCGGATGCCTGTCCTTTTCTTTTTCTTTGCATTTCTTGTGAATTCCGGTAGTCAGATGGCTATCCGACGACATTGTATAATTAAATCTTCTGCCAAAATAGTGTAATGCAATATCGTTCCGACGCTTAATACTGCGTTGGTTAAATCTAGCACAAAACCGACAACTAGCAACGTCGTGGTCGGGGCCTAGGCAAGGAATACAGTAAGAATGAAAGTCCTTATGCGGTATTTGCTTCCCACAAGAAATACAATTATTAACTTTTTCTGACAATGGTCTGGAGCAAGAAAAAAGTTTCCCCAACGGGGTACTTAGCTTTTAATGTAGACTTCGGATCTGAAATTCGAACACGAAAATCTCAGAAGTCGGCCGACCGGCACTTGCGAACTGCTTATGCTTCGGGCACCGCGCGGCAAGAAAGACTGAAGAAAATGGCGTCGGTTGCATCTTTTATACCCCTGGTGCACTGACATCAGGGAAGAGGCAACAGCAACTGACGCCGGACCTAGACTTTGGAATTCAGGCCGACTGAGGGTAGCCTGCCAGCAGGATAACCCAAGTGTAATGACTGCAACAGTGAAACACGAAGAACATCAACAGTCATACAGGATATGAAATGAGATGAATTAACAGCCAGAGAGATTGAAACAAAGTTAAGAAAAGCCTCTAATTGGAACCCCCAGGCCAGATGCAGTACCTAACTTCGGGTTAAAAGTATTAACATCTTGGCATGAAGAATTATCCATGAGTAAGAACTATTTATATGCGCATCCCAAACTGACACCAACCTGGCTAACAACAGGAAAAACAATGCTCCTACTTGAATGAACCTGCAACTACCCTAAAAATTATTGACCAATAACTTGCCTTCCAACAACATATAAACTTCTTCTTCTTTCGGCTACTTCCATTAGGGGTCGCCACAGCGGATCATCTGTTTGCATTTCTTTTTGTTCTCTGCATCTTGCTCTGTCACACCAACCACCTGCATGTCCTCTCTCACCATATCCATAAACCCTATCTTAGGCCTTCCTCTTTTCCTGTTACCTGGCAGCTTCATCGTTAGCATCTTTTTCCCAATATACTCTGCATCCCTCCTTAGCACATGTCCAAACCAAAGTAATCTTGCCTCTCTGGCTTTGTCTACAAACCTTCCAACCTGGGCTGATCCTCTAATATACTTATTCCTAATCCTGTCCACCCTCGTCACATCCAGTGCAAATCTTCACATCTTTAACTTTGCCACATCCAGCTCTGACTCCTGCCTTTTTGTCAATGCCACCGTCTCCAACCCATATAACATAGCTGGTCTCACTACCCTCTTGTAGATCTTCCCTTTCACCCTTACTGGTACTTGTCTGTAACAAATCACTCCTGACACTCTTCTCCACCTAATCCATCCTGCCTCTACTCTCCTCTTCACCTCTCTTCCACACTCACCATTACTCTGAAATGCTGATCCCAAGTATTTAAACTCATACACCTTCGCCAGCTCTACTCCCTGCATCCTCACCATTCCTCTATCCTCCCTCTCATTCACACACATATATTCTGCCTTAGTCTTGCTGACCTTCATTCCTCTTCTCTCTAGAACATATCTCCACATCTCCAGGGTCTCCTCCACCTGTTCCCTATTCTCACTACAGATCACAATGTCATCTGCAAACATCATAGTCCACGGGGACTCTTGTCTAATCTCGTCTGTCAACCTGTCCATCACCATTGCAAATAAGAAAGGGCTCAGAGCTGATCCTTGATGCAATCCCACCTCCACCTTAAATGTATCCGTCACTCCTACTGCAGACCTCACTGCTGTCACACTACCCTTGTACATATCCTGTACCACTCTTATATACTTTTCTGACACTCTCGACTTCCTCATACAATACCACAACTCCTCTCCAGGCACCCTGTCATATGCTTTCTCTAAGTCGACAAAGACACAATGCAACTCCTTCTGACCTTCTCTGTACTTCTCCATCAACACTCTCAGAGCAAACATCGAATCTGTAGTGCTCTTTCCTGGCATGAAACCCTACTGCTGATCACTAATCATCACCTCCCTTCTTAACCTAGCTTCAACTACTCTTTCCCATAACTTCATGCTGTGACTGATCAATTTAATCCCTCTGTAGTTACTACAGCTCTGCACATCACCCTTATTCTTAAAAATCGGTACCAAAACACTTTTTCTCCATTCCTCAGGTATCCTCTCACTTTCCAAGATTTAATTAAACAATCTAGTTAAAAACTCCACTGCCATTTCACCGAAACACCTCCATGCTTCCACAGGTATGTCATCTGGACCAACAGCCTTTCCATTCTTCATCCTCTTCATAGCTATCCTTACTTCCTCCTTGTTAATCCGCTGCACTTTATGATTCACTATTAGCACATCATCCAACCTTCTTTCCCTCTCATTCTCTTCATTCATCAGCCCTTCAAAGTACTCTTTCCATCTACTCAACACACTCTCCTCACTTGTGAGTATGTTTCCCTCATTATCCCTTATCACCCTTACCTGCTGCACATTTTTACTAGCTCGGTCCCTCTTGTCTAACCAATCGGGACAGGTCCTTTTCTCCCTCCTTAGTGTCCTAACTTTCATACAACTCTTCATCCGCCTTATCCTTCGCCACCTCTCTCTTTGCCATGCACCTCATCTCCTTATACGCCTGTCTACTTTCTTCATCTCTCGGACAATTCCACTTCTTCGTCATCCTCTTTCTCTGTATACTCTCCTGTACTTCTTCATTCCACCACCAGGTCTCCTTGTCCTCCTTCCTCTTTCCAGATGTCACACCAAGCACCTTTCTAGCCATCTCCCATACTAGCCCTGCTGTAGTTACCCAGCTATTTGGTAACTCTTCACTGCCACCCAGTGCCTGTCTTAACTCTTCCCTGAACTGCACCTCACAATTAGCCTTTTTCAATTTCCACCATTTGATCTTTGGTGCTGCCCTCACACTCCTCCTCCTCTTCTTAATCACCAATGTCATCCTAAAAACCACTATCCTATGCTGCCTAACTACACTTTCCCCTGCCACCACTTTACAGTCTCCAATCTCCTTCAGACTGGCCCTTCTACATAAGATATAATCCACCTGTGTGTATCTCCCTCCAATCTTGTATGTCACCTTATACTCCTCCCTCTTGTTAAAATACGTATTCACCACAGCCATGTCCATCCTTTTCGCAAAATCCACTACCATCTGACCTTCTGCATTCCTTTGCTTAACACCATACTTACCCATCACTTCCTCATCCCCTCTGTTCCCTTCACCAACATGCCCATTGAAATCTGCTCCATCCCCTCTGTTCCCTTCACCAACATGCCCATTGAAATCTGCTCCAATCACCACTCTCTCACCCTTGGGTACAGTCATCACCACTTCATCCAACTCACTCCAAAATTATTCTTTCTCATCCATCGCACACCCAACTTGTGGAACATATGCACTAACAACATTCATCATTACACCATCAATTTCCAGCTTCATAAACATCACTCTATCTGACACACTTTTCACCTCCAAAACACTCTTAGCATACTGTTCCTTCAGGACAACCCCTACGCCATTTCTCCTCCCATCCACACCATGATAAACAATTTGAACCCGCCTCCGATACACCTAGCCTTGCTCCCCTTCCATCTGGTCTCTTGCACACACAATATACCAACCTTCCTTCTGTCCATCATATCAGCTAGCTCTCCCCCTATACCAGTCATACTGCCAACATTCAAAGTTCCGACCCTCACTACCACAGTCCTAGTCTTTACCTGCCTACGGGCATGCCTTCCCCCTCTTCTCCTCCTTCGGCCAACAGTAGCCCAATTTCTGCCAGCAACCTGTTGGCTAACAGTACTGGTGGCAGTCGTTGTTAACCTGGCCCTCGACCGATCCGGTATGTATATCTGTACTGTTGTCCGCATGTATGATTTGGCAACATTTTACGTCGGATGCCCTTCCTGACACAACCCTCCCCATTTATCCGGGCTTGGGACCAGCACAAAGAAATGCACTGGCTTGTGCATCCCCAGTGGCAACATATAAACTATAAACTGGAATTGATGCAGAGAGTTTACAGTCATGTAGAAGAAAACTCAATTATGGCAACAGAACAAAAGGAGAATAAAAGAAAGTCATATGAAATAAAGGGTCATTTGTTGTTAAATAAAGTCATAGTGGAGAACTGTAAAAAAGGGGAAGAATCCAAGTATGGTGTGGATTAACTACAAAATGCATTTGACAGTATTCCACATTTGTGGATAAAAGAGTGCTTACAAATGTATAAGATACACCCTACACTGACAAACTATATCACAGCAACCATACAACAGTGGCAAACCACTGCAGTTAAGCCATGATAAAGGACAAATTATTGTTCCAGGGATAAAATACAAAGGGGGATATTCCAGGTTGAGACTCTGTCAGCATTAATCTTTTGCCTTGCCCTTAACCCATTAACCTGTCTGCTTAACAGATCAGGTCATGGCTATAATCTGACTCTCAGAAAACAACAAAGTGTAAAGACTTCTCATCTTCTCTTAGTTGATGATTTAAAACTGTAGAGCTCATCAGATGAGGAACTGAAAGCACAACTGCAAGTAGTCAAAACATTTTCAAATGATATATGAATGTCATTTGGTCTTGATAAATGTGCAAAAGCAACCTTTAAAGCAGGAGAGCTGCAGCACCAAGAAAACATCAGTTTGGGACAAGAATGTAATATAAAAGAACTTGAGCAAGAAGGAATGTATAAATATTTGGGAACTGATGAAGGATCAACAATAAAACATGAACAAATGTGAATAAAACTTAGTAAGGAATATTTTAGAAGACAAATTAATCCTGAAAACAGTGTTGACATCTTGGAACAAAATTCAAGCTATAAACCAGTTTGCTCTTCCTGTCCTAACTTACAGTTTTGGAGTGATTGACTGGCCTCAAAAGGTGTTGGATAGATTAGAGAGGAAAACAAGACGGATGCTTCATTCTCATCAAATGATTTATAAAAATCAGTGCATACCAAGATTATATATTCCTAGTTCTGAAGGGGGTATGCACCTCCTTGAAACTGATTACATGTATAGATCTGCAATCATGAGACTGTAAACATATCGGCTGACCTTACAAGACCCAAAGACAGTGAAAGTTTTGAAACATGAGGAGACTAAATCTAAGATGACTTCCCTTCTTGGTCTAGCAGAAGTATATTGGCGTCAAGCAGGAATGGGAATCAAACCAAAAGCAGATAAAAATCAGGCATCAACTGAATTTGCCAAAAAAAAAAAAAAAAAAAAAAAAAAAAAAACCAAAAAAAAGAAAATGTGGAAAATGCATAAATATAGTTGCAAGTACAGAATACTCCTGGAAAAAGACTCCTGTTGATCAGGATTGAATACAGGAATGGTTAAGGAAAGGTGAATTCAAACCAAAAGGATGAAAGGTTAATATTGGAAGCCCAAGATAGTGGTTTACAAAGTCCATTGAACATATGGGAGAAACATACAAATGTAGGTTTTGTAAAACAGAATTGGAAACAGTCGCACATCTTGTTACTGGCTGTGATATACTAATGGCGGGTTCCTATCAGAACATCGAAAAATCAAAACCTTGAATGCTCGTATGAGCGAAAATGCAGGTAATTGAAATCGATATTGTGAGATCACAGTACAGTGAAGATCGGAAGATTTGCCCTTTCCTCACTGTAGTGTGATCTTGGAGTTGGAATATATTTTTAAGGGGGGGGGGTGTGGGGGAATAGCAATTTCGATTATCTGTGTTTTCGCTCATCCAAGCATTCGAGATTTTGATATTTCGTTGTTTTAATATAGACCTACTAATGGCAGAAAGACTGTATACTGAAAGGCACAATATTGTGGCAAGACTGCATACATACTTTTACACGCCAAGCAGACTCCAAAGACATTTTCAAGTAAATAGCAAATGCTGGAGGTGTAATAGGAAAGAAACAGGTCCCAGGGAACATATGTTCTTGGACTGAAATGAGCAGAGTACTCTGTCAGGAATACTGGGTGAGCAAATGAGTTTAACTAAGGAATTTTTTTTTTTTTTTGAGCTGGCTAAAGGATCTGAATTGCCTAGACACAGTAAGGCCTTGTTAAATTAAATTCTAGTGGCTGACAAAAAATACTAGAAAGTTGAAATCAAAATCTAAACCAACCATACTTGAAGTAGTGAGCATTATGACATAGATAAAAGAACAGGAAGTGGAATTTTTAGAAATGGGTAGGGGTAAATTACATAGCAAAAATGGAAATTGCTGGAATAATGCATGCAGAAAAATGTTTTGGAGGAGGAATGAGGTTTAGGAGAAGGCAGGAACTGAATAATTTATGTAATGTTTTGATTACGTGATATATAATAACAGATGTGATGTAAAACATTTATAAATATGAACTTATTAAGATGGTTTGATTACTTTTATATAAATGTTAAGTTTGTCTATGTTACAAGTGATAGTTCAATAAATGTGTTTAAAAAATAAGTTAAACAGTTTAAAACAGCATTTGACCAGGGAAGATTCAGATGGTTAACAAAATTAAATGAACAACCGTTTTAGGATTCACCTGCTGTGCAGTCTGCACTTGACCATCTGACAGTTATGTACACTTGTTTTCCTTCTGATTCATTAGCTTATTAAGAAGACTAGCATTCTAAGTCACAAAATATCTTTTGCTATTTATATTCAAAAGTTTTTGTAAACTATCTCTATTCATCTTCAATATTTTTATACTATACCTGGTAGCACTGGTACGGGGATCTGATACTTCTTTGTTAGGATTCCAAATTTATCTTCTGTTACTGGAGTGTGAAGAGGTGCCTGTTAAAAGAGACAATTTATACAGTTCTCACATATATTCTTGCAGCATTCAGTTCACATACACTTATGAAGTCAAAATAGCAAAGTAGCATAGCTTGAATGGATTTTGAGTCAAAGCTGTAGTCTGAACCTGCTGCAAAAAACTGTAATTAACACATGCATATTGATGGTTGGCATAATGGTTACTAATTAAGGTGTTTACCTTGTAGTCGCAAGGTATCATGGTTTGAATCTCATCTTTAGAAAACATGGATAGGCTTAAAAAGGCCACCTCAGATCATTAATCTAGTAATCACTTACAGACCTGACTAAACAGCAAGCATTCAACAAATGTCTGGTAAACAATCTGCACTTTTTTGCCACTTACAATTTATCCCAGTTGTAGCTGTTCAGTTTTCAGTCTCTGATTCTTGGAACTTGTGCCACAAAACTGAAAAGTTAAAATATATATACTACTGCAAGCAAATAATACATAAATATGTAATTAAGAATAAGGGTGATGTGCAGAGCTGTAGTAACTACAGAGGGATTAAATTGTTCAGTCACAGCATGAAGTTATGGGAAAGAGTAGTGGAAGCTAGGTTAAGAAGGGACGTGATGATTAGTGATCAGCAGTATGGTTTCATGCTGGGAAAGAGCACTACAGATGCGATGTTTGCTCTGAGAGTGTTGATGGAGAAGTGCAGAGAAGGTCAGAAGGAGTTGCATTGTGTTTTTTTAGACTTAGAGAAAGCATATGACAGGGTGCCTAGAGAGGAGTTATGGTATTGTATGAGGAAGTCAGGAGTGTCAGAGAAGTATTTAAGAGTGGTACAGGATATGTACAAGGGTAGTGTGACAGTGATGAGGTCTGCAGTGGGAGTGACAGATGCGTTTACGGTGGAGGTGGGGTTACATCAAGGATCAGCTCTGAGCCCTTTCTTATTTTAAATGGTGATGTACAGGTTGACAGACGAGATCAGACAGGAGTCCCCGTGGACTATGATGTCTGCAGATGACACTGTGATCTGTAGTGAGAGTAGGGAACAGGTGGAAGAGACCCTGGAGAGATGGAGATATGCTCTAGAGAGAAGAGGAATGAAGGTCAGCAGGACTAAGACAGAATATATGTGTGTGAATGAGAGGGAGGATAGAGGAATGGTGAGGATGCAAGGAGTACAGGTGGCAAAGGTGCACGAGTTTAAATACTTGGGATCAATAATTTAGAGTAACAGTGAGTGTGGAAGAGAGGTGAAGAAGAGAGTACAGGCAGGATGGAGTGGGTGGAGAAGAGTGTCATGAGTGACAGACGAGTACCAGTAAGAGTGAAAGGGAAGGTCTACAAGAGGCTAGGGAGACTAGCTATGTTATATGGGTTGGAGACAGTGGCATTGACAAAAAGGCAGGAGTGTGAGCTGGATGTGGCAGAGTTAAAGATGTTAAGATTTGAACTGGGTGTGACAAGGGTGGACAGGATTAGGAATAAGTATATTAGAGGGTCAGCCCAGGTTGGAAGGTTTGGAGACAAAGCCAGAGAGGCAAGATTACGTTGGTTTGGACATGTGCTAAGGAGGGATGCCGAGTATATTGGGAAAAAGATGCTAAGGATGAAGCTACCAGGTAAAAGGAAAAGAGGATGGCCTAAGATAAGGTTTATGGATGTGGTGAGAGAGGACATGCAGGTGGTTGGTGTGACAGAGCAAGATGCAGAGGAGAGGAAGAAATGGAAACAGATGATCCACTGTGGCGACCCCTAACGGGAACAGCCGAAAGAAGATGATGATGACTGCAAGCAAATAATACAAGTGAGTATCCCACACATCTGGTAAATCATATCTGTTAAATGAATAATCCCCAAACAGTGTTCATGCTTACATTAGTTTTTTTTTC
Source organism: Protopterus annectens (assembly GCF_019279795.1). Taxonomy (NCBI): domain Eukaryota; kingdom Metazoa; phylum Chordata; order Ceratodontiformes; family Protopteridae; genus Protopterus; species Protopterus annectens. Next base: position 97,158,903 of record NC_056729.1, on the reverse strand, counting down.
TCTAAATCTAGTCTGCATATTGTTAATAAAAATGATTTAAGTGAGAAGAGTGTGATGTTTACTTGCTGTGTTTTGAACCAGCATATGTCCCATTGACACTACTGTCTGTTACACATGGCACTGCAGCATCTATTACTGCAGTAAACAAAATGACAAAGCCAGACTCAACTCTTCATATTAAAGGTGGGAGAGTTTAAACAGGCTTTCTCTCAGTCCCGCCAGGTCATGAGATTTATCCAATAGCTTACTTATCTACTCTTATTGTCCCACACATACCTCTACTGGGAGGCAGGTAGGCATTCTTGTAAGGGGCAACAGCCCTCAAGCCCATCCATTTTTCACCCAGGCAGCCTTATCACCTCACTCATTCTGCCAGAAAAGTGAGAGCTGGGTAGTAGCGAGCAGAGCAAGTCACTATGCTGATACCGTGAAATTCCATAACTGCGATCCCTGTGGGCAGCTTGCAGATCCTGCAACCTGCTGCTCAGAGGGAGACATGCTGTGCTGCCAAACATACTTCTCTGGTACAGTGTTATACCACCAAGACAGCAAAGGCCTGAAGGGCTCCTTCAGTGGGCTATCACCTACTCACCAGTAAGTGCCAACACAGTGGTGAATTGAGAAAAAACAGCAGTTTTCTGTAGAATGTCACCAAGCACAATAGATTCCACCACAGTTAAAAACGAAGTGCAAAACACAATTTACTAACGCAATTCCAAAATCAAGGCGTTTTCGTCCTATAGCTGGACTTCATCAGATAATCTCTTACATCATGTTTTGTTTTACTATCTATAAATTAAAGTTTTTTTAGAGAAATTGGATATATTTATGTGATTAAATGAAATGTATTTTAATATTAATGAGCTTTTAGAAGTAAGCTGATTTGTTTATTTGAATTAATTGATATTTTTTGATTGGAAAATGGAAATGAAGGAAGTATATAATGGATGCTAATAAATGATGTAAGAGATTATCTGATGAAGTCCAGCTATAGGATGAAAACGCCTTGATTTTGGAATTGCGTTAATAAATTGTCTTTTGCACTTCGTTTTTAACTGTGGTGGAATCTATTGTGCTTGGTGACATTCTACAGAAAACTGCCGTTTTTTCTTGGTTGCTGTTGAAACTTGGTTTTTGGTTTTGGTCGTTTTTGTAGTGGTGAACTGAGCTACTTTCCCTCCCTCCCCCAGGACGAGTGTCAACTGCTCACTCTTATCCTCCCTGCCCGACCCCTCCAGTACTCAATTCACCAAATGAACATGGTTTAGCTACACTATAACACCTGGACTCAGATCTAGGATACAGCAGCAAGCATATCTCACAAAACTGCAGCAGCAATCCAAGCTCTGCTCTTGGAAAGAATATCCAGCTTATAACACTGCTAGAATGGGTAGATGTCTGTCAATACAGCCTCCACACATATACTATAAGAAGAAACATTCCTAACAAAGGTAGCAGTGGTGACTCTGTCCTTCATAACCACACTTTAATGTGACATCATGGGGTATGTCTGAACACTAGTCTGCCCTCTTCTCCTGGCACCGAGGAAACAAAGAGCTGACCCATTTGTCTGAAGTCTTTAGGTCTCTCAGTCTAACACCTCAGTTGCCAAAGCACATCCATCAGGTTTAAGAATTTCTCTCCCTATTTCTGTGGATTAATACAGAAAACTGGAAGTTAAATGGGTACTTATGTATTATTAAACCATGCTCCACACAACTCCCTTCTGACATCTTCCCATCTCATCCGATGTTATCCAGGGCACAATTTACTGCAGTCTAAAAGCAACCATATGAAGACCAAACTACAGTACACCAAATGCAATCACTTCAATCAGTAGAAACAGGCCATGTGGTTCCCCCCATCAGAATCCAGTACACCAGTAATCATGAATGCCTATACTCGACCTAACATTAATCTTAATTTTAAAAACAATTAAAATTAACAAGCATTAGGAACTATCTACTCTTCTTTACTTTGAAGACCTGTTTTGAAGACCCAATAGCATTTGCAAAATAATAATAAAAATATAAGAGACATTGAAAACCGCCATTTCTCTGACCCTCCCCCACTTTTTTTAACATACAGTGGCAGATCTGATGAACCTTATGTGAAAGCACTGCTCGAATAAGGGCACTAAATTCAACAGTTAAAGAAATCCTAATCCCTTCAAGCTACACGCTCTAGGGACCTAAACCTTGTCACCACAATAACAATAAACAGAACATGCCAGAGGGATAGATTCCTGTCCCAGAGACTTCCCATACTCTGGAATAAACTACCTATCTATATCAAACAAAGCTCCTCATTAGCACTCTTCAAGAAAAATCTTGATGACTGGATGGGAAATAGGAAATTCACCCCGGGGATCACTTCTGTGGCTCTGCTCGACAGTGGCACAGGAAAATAATTTTCTTGGGTGGCAAAAGCCAGGGCACCTTTTTGGCTGGGCTTGTATAGGTCCTACGGCCGATAGCCTAGTACCTACCTATGAAGTAGTTATCTGATGTTTTACTACAACTTTGGAATATTTCTATGTACTTTTTTCTATTTTTTACAGTGTGTTTTTACATAGTCAATTATGATAAATGAATAAGTGAATAAAATGCAAGTGTATTTGGCAATGACGTGGTTGCAATAATGGTGATAACGTGGTTGCAATAATATACGCAAGTACTGTTAAATAGTTTGGTTACAACCAACTCAGACTACCCTGGGTATAAAAGAGTGATTAGTTTTAAGGGCCAGCCTATCCCTATGGAATATTGTGCATGGATCTTTACATACGATCACAGGAGGTTACTAGGCTAATGGCCCCAGGAGCTTACAACCCTAGCCAAGTTCAACCTGAGTTCCCAAGGGTGTCTGGTTCAAGCAGACACTAAAATCAGCACCTAACTGGCCCTGTCCAAGAGGGACACTGGTGGAACCCCAGGAGTGAATTTCCCATTACCCATCCAATCATCCAAACTGTGCTTAAATGGGGCCAATGAGGGGCTTTGTTTAGCATAAATAGAACGTTTGTTCCAAAGGTGGGGACACCTCTGTGAAACAAATCTGTCTCTCCAGCAAGTTCTGCTTGATGTCACATACCAGGTTAAGGTCCTTTAAGCGAGTGACGCATGTGCCATTCGACTTGTGAATGTGTAACATTTCCATTAAAGATGGGTCAGAGATTGCTTTATATGCAAGGCACGGGTCACCTCTAAGCAGTATGTATGACACAGAGTAAAGTGACAATGACTTCAGTCTGTCTGCATAAGACAGATCTTGAAAACCCGGAATTTTCTTTGTAAGGAACCTTTGTGATCTCTCCAATTGCTGCAGGTGTTTGGAACGGAACATACTAAAGGGAGAGTTGTACTCTGTTATTTGCTGATAAGGGTAGAAAGGGTCATAACCTTTTTTTCTGGAGGCAATGGCCTTGCTTATGAGATGAGCATCATAAAATGTCCTTCTTACCAGTGTGGAGACATGGTGATCTAAGTTAAGGTTGCTGTCAACCTGTGTGCTCAGATCTGTCACCACTGAGTGTGTGCTAGGGTATTGCTACTGATGTGGTAGTTTGCAGGAACATCACCCTTGCTGAAGGGGATGATAATGTATTTATTTGCATTAGGGTTTAAGACGATGACTTTGGCACCAGTCATTAGTCTGCGTAAGACCTTCTTGCAGCATGTTGAAATCGGTAGGAGTTTCAATGATCACTCCCAGTTTGCAGTCATCAGCAAACTTTATCAGCCACAGTCCTTTAGCTTTAGCCTGTACTTCGGAGAAGTAGATTCTGAACAACAGGGAACCCAGAGCCAATCCCTGGGAACATCACTGGTTACGGGTCTGCTGGAGGTGGTAGAGTCCCCTATTTTTGACCATATAAGTTCCATCAGTGAGCCAGTTTGCATACCACCTGACAATATATGGGTTGTTAGTTAAGGGTGTGCACACTTATGCAACCAGCTTATTGTATGTTTTTTTATTTTTTTATACTTTGTCCCCTGAAAGATTTGTTTGTTTTTCAATTGAATTGTACAGGTTATAGGTCACATTAAAGGTAGGAAAAGCTTTGAAATGTTTTATTGTGGTCTCATTTTTTTTATATCACAAAAACCTGGCATTTTAACAGGGGTGTGTACACTTTTTATATCCAGTGTATATTACAGAATCACGTAGTAGCATACTTAAGTTAGGAAGAAAGTGCTCAAAGACCGCACAGAAGGAGGTAAATCAGGATACCAAGCAAGAAGGCCAGAGAAATAATGAGGGGTATATACAGCACATGATATAGTCATAAGAAAAATTCTGTTGAGAGCTGAGAAAAGCAGACATTCAAAATGCAAAATAGGCTTATAGCAACTTCAATTTATTTATTTTTTTATATATTTTCTTTTACGTTTATTTACTGGGAAAGTCCGACTGGACACAGGTCCATTTTCAGCAGAGGCCCAGGGAGAAAAGCTCCAGTTACAGACATATCAGTATTTACAGACAAATCAGCATTTACAAGCACTCAAGTGAATACATAAAGTTAAAGCTACAATGATTACATGCAGATAATGACTACAGTTAATAACAATCGAACAACTGGTAGCTAACATGACAGTTTGAGAATAACAGTAAGTACAAGTTGAGAGTAAAATTCTATTGGAGGAGACGTTCATTGAGTAAATACACTGTGAGATGATACAAACGTTAACTTGTATGGCTGAAGATAGTTATTAGTGTGAGCTGCTAATCCTACACAATGATTAGCAGCAGTTTTAACAGGAGGTGGTTACCCATGAGAGTTGCAAGAACAAAACCAGGTGTTCATGAAGGGTGACTTTAAAAGCTATTTGAATTGTGTATTAGTCCAGATGGAGGTCACTGGGGTTGGTGGTTTATTCTCTTAGAGAAGACAGACTTTCCAGCATCATTATTAGCTTTGGTAGAATTTAGAAGGTTTTGCTTACTGAAGCGTAGAGTTCTAGTAGTGTCATATGGTTGTACTAGATTTTGGAAAGCAAGGATTTTTTCACGTTGATGGAATATCTTGTGTGCAAATTGTAGCAACCGAGGAAGTTCAAGCCAGTTTAGCAGTTTTAGAGATGTACAGTGATGAGTCCTATATGGGGCCACAGTTGCAAACCTGGTGATTTTATTTTAGCAAGATTCCAGTTTATCTTAAGTCAGTTTTGTGGAGATTGGTTAGAAATGGGGAGGTATACAGGACGGTAGATAAGGGGTGTGTTCGAGATATGGTAGCTTTTGTGCAATTAGTAAGAAATTGCTTCTTCCGATACAGGAGGCCAAATTTCTTGCGAACCTTCTTGATTTTTTGAGCTATGTGCATGTCAAATTTTAGGCTACTGTCAATTTCGACTCAAGTAGTTTAGTGTGGGTTGTTGGGATGATTACTGTTTTATTTTTGGACAAGATATTAAGAGTGGTGTGGTGAGGAGAGTCTTGTTTGGTTAAACAGAAGGAGTTTTGTTTTGCTGGAGTTAAGAATGAGATGGGCATTAGTAAGCTATGTTTCGACAGAGAGAAAGGAGTCTTGGGTTATGGTGTGAAGGTCTTGTAGTGTAGGGGCTGCACAAATTAGGATGCAGTCGTTAGTGTATTGCACTACAGACATGTTAGGTGTGGAGACAGTGAGCTGGTTAGTGAATAGAGAACATAGTAGTGGCCCAAGGATGGAGCCCTGAGGACCCCCTAAGGCAACTAGAAGAAGAAGAAGAAGGAGGAAAGTTGGTGTTGGCAGTGGACTTCCTGCAGTCTACCCGATAGGTAGCTTTGGTACCATGTGCTAGTGGAAGAACTAAGGTTTAGAGTGGAGAGAATATTGATAAGTTTATTGTGGTTTACCACATCAATGACAGAAGGCATGGTAGAAGGGGAGGAAAAAGAAAGGCACAAAAGACGGAAATGGAAAGGGACTTGAAAATTTAGTCATTTTTGGCAGGCAAGTAGGCTAGGAGAAATATGATTGAAAGGCAAAAACGAATTACACAGAATAATGAATGAAAACAAAATGGAGTACTGTAAGAGATGGAGAAGAAAGTAAGTACAAAAAGAAACTGAAAGGGAAGAGGGAAACATGTCAGCAGTGAAGTGGGAGTACTGGAAAGGGGCGGAATAAGAAGAATGATATAAAGACAAAAGGGGAATGCTTAGTCACCATGCTGTGGGCACACTTAGGATAAAGAAGAAGGTATGGTACTATCAGGAAAAAGGCATGGGAAGAAAATGCACAAACATTAAGAGATTTTTTTACTATTAAGGGACCAACAGATGAAAATACTACATACATGGTTATTTACTTCAAAGAGGCTGCACATTAAAAAGAAGAAGAAAAAAAAAACAAATGTCAGGTGTTGAAGATGTAGAGGAAAGGAGGTAGGAAACATGCTTGTGCTACATATGGGCCAAAGATATCCAGGAAATGTGGTAAAAGAATATGAGAATAACTGAAAGAAAGTAATAGATAATGGTTTGGAACTCCGATTATCTTGGATAAAAAGAGATAAACAAATGGGAAGGATATGGGAAAAGTCTGGATGACAAATTTCTACATGCAAATCTAGCAACCTAGTTAAAGTTAATAAATAAACAAACATAGTTCAGATCTAGAAGCAAAGGTTGCACACTTATAATAATGACAGATCTTGAAGGATTTAGTCTTCTTTAACCAAAAGGGTTACATGCATTGCACATTCTCAGCACGGATGAAATAATCCTCCCCAGGCTACTAAAGCATCTACCTTTCCAAGAAACTCATGCCTCTCTCTTCTACTTTCCATTTTCTGACAAAAAAACAAGAAAGTAAGGCAGAAAGCAATACAAGAAGCCTTCTTCTATCCAAAAGGAGATGAAAAATGGTTTCTTACAGGAAATCTCCACCTCAAAATTAAAAAAAATACAAAACAATTAATGCATCCTTGTTTTCTGAGCCATTTTAATGCATCAAAATCACTGGTTGGTACTAGGCTATCGGCCCTAGGGCCTGTACAAGCCTAGCCATAACAATTCCCTGGCTATTTTTTCTCACGATATTTACTTCCCCTGGACCCCTGTCTAGCAGGGCGACTGATGTGATCCCCGGGGTAAATTTCCTTTCACCCATCCAGTCATCAAGGTTCCTTTTGAAGAGGGACAAGGAGGCATTCTGCTTGACATGTATGGACAGTCTATTCCAGAGTATGGGGAGTCATTGGGTCAGGAACCTATCCCTCCAGCATGTTTTGTTCATTGTGATGACAAGGTTTAGGTCTCTAGAGCGTGTGGCTCTGACGGATTGGGATTTCTTTAAGTGTAGCATGTCCAATATCTTTGGGTTTGACATGGCCATGTATGTTAAGCAGAGATCGCCTCTGAGTAGACGATATGCGACAGAGTATAGCTGGAGTTTTTTTAGTCGGTCAGCATAGGGCATCTGCTTTAGGCCTGTGATTCCTTTAGTGAGGTGTTTCTGCGGCCTTACCAGTTGTTGCAGATGTCTTGTGAGGTATACCAAATGGGTCGTTGTACTCTATGATGACATCCTTTTTTCTGGATGAAAAGTCCTTAGTGATGAGGTGAGCCATATAGAAGGATTTCCTGACTGTTGTGATGATGTGGTGAAGCCACTGTCCACCTGTGTTCCTAAGTCTCTTATCACACTTTCAGTGTTTAGTGTACTGCCACCTATGAGGTAATTCATGGATACATGTTTTTTTCCCAAAGGGGATAACTATACGCTTCTTGGCATTGAGCTTAAGCCCATGGCACTGCCACTAAGCATTTGTTTCTGTAAGGCCCTTTTGTAGAATATCCACATCATTTGAAAATTCAATAATGGCTTGCAGTTTGCAGTCATCTGCGAACTTTGTTAGTCAGAGTCCCTTAGTGTTGGCCTGTAGTAGTAGATGCCAAAAAGAGCGGTCCCAGGACTGAACCTTGAGGTACTCCACTTGTCACTTGTCTGGAGCTGGATTTGGAGTTGGCTGTGGATTCTGTTAGTAAGCCAGTTGGTAGCCCATCACGTGATGCAGGGATTTATGCCCAGCTTAGTAAGTTTATCGATGATTCCAGAGTAGGGGATGGTGTTGAAGGCCTTGGCGAGGTCCAGATAGGCTTTGTGGACTGCCTTACCCTCGTCCACAGCTCTGGAGACTGATTCAAAGCAGTCAATCAGGTTCAGGACACATGATTGGCCCTTCACAAACCCAAACTGGGTGGGGTCCAGTGTTTGAAGGTTGCCACTGTCTTTGTTTATAAGTTCCATGATAATACGTTCCATGGCCTTGCAGATTAAGCTAGTCAGACTGATGGGACAGTAGTTCCCAGGATCCAAGGTGGCTCCTCCTTTGTGGAGTGGGATAACTGTAGCTGTGCGCCACTCAGTGGGCACGAAGCCTGAGGTGAGGCTATGATTAAACATGATGCTTAGGTGAGGTGCCAGTTCATGTTGTAGTTCATGTAGTACACAGCCTGGGATGGCGTCTGATCCCATGGATGCTGTATTCTTAGCTTTGGAGAGTGTGTTTTTTACCTGTGTGGCAGTGATTACTGGAATTTGGCAATCTTTTGGGAATTGAGATGGGCCCTTTAGGGGATGAGAGGGGGGTGAAATTGGCACTGAATCGATCTGTCGATCTGCCAGGATATTGACAATGTCCTAGGGATCAGTATATTTAATGCCATTCTGTTGTAGCTCAGAACAGATTTGAGCATTGTCATTTAGATTCCTGACATAGCTATAAAATGCCTTGTGGCTGTCTTTGCAATCTTTGGCAATTTTATTTTTGTAACTAGCTTTGGAGGATTTTATGAGGGATCTCAGCTTCTTACTGAGGCTGGTAAGGGAGTTTTTTCATCCTGGGATTTTCCTCTTTTCTACAACAGTTTCTTCCTTCTGTTGTATAGTTTGTTTATGACAGGGGACCAGCAGATTGGCTTCCTTTTTTTTGGAAGAGAGCATCTTGGTTCTATTTGGTTTGGGATGGCACAACTCATGCACAAGTGGATGTGCTCGTATAGTGCTTTAGTGTAGGATTTAGCAGTTGAACTTTCAGTTCCTGTTTGCATCGTTGTCATGAAGTTTGTCACTTCTGACTTGAGTAGCATGAAGTTGGCCTTGGGGAAGTTTTTTACGGATGCTTCCTTACTGGGGAGTGGGGGTGGGATGTGGATGTCAAAGGTGATTAGCTTATGGTCAGACCTAACCAACGAGGTGGAGACTACTGGTATGGAGCATCGATTTCCCATGTTCCATATTCCCATGTTGATAATGACCAGGTCCAGGATAATGGAGCTCTTAGTGGGACTATAGTTTAGTTGATCCAGAGCTTTGAAATTTATGAATTCCAAAAACCGTTGGGCAAAGGTGTTGGTACATGACTAGTTTTCCCAGTTAATGGCAGGGTAGTTGAAATGACCCAGCATTAGGATGTTTGGTTGTATCTTAATATTTTCCAGTATGTTTAGAAAGGTGTAGTGAGAATCTTGGGGCATGGTGGGGGATCTGTAGCAAGCTACAATTTGGATTGCAGTCTTACCTAGTGTTAGTTGCACCTGGAGAATTTCGGATGCATTGTGTTGGAGATGTGAATCCCCTTGGTGAATATGGACACTCCTCCACCTTTAGTGTTTCGGTCCTGGTTTGGTGGCCGAAAAGTGTGGTAAGTGGTGTATCCTGGTATTGCAGGGGTGCTCTCTGGAGCCTTGAACCAGGTCTCAGTTACTGCACAGATATCGATGTTCTCTATTTTTAGGAGTGCCTCAAGAGAGTGCATTTTGAGGTTTAGACCTCTAGCATTGAGTAGCATTACCTTCAGATTTTGCATACTTTTACCTCTTACGGTGGTGGTTTTGTCCTTTGAGCCTTGCCTAAAAAAGGCACTATACGTGTGGCAAGAGCCTTAGTCAGTTACCCGAATCCCAGGGGCGATAGGTGCAGACCATCTCTGGCAAAGCATTGTGGTTTGTTGATCATGTTGTCCCAGGCAGACAGATACTGAATTCCCTTTGAATGACACCAGAAACTTTGCCAACTGTTGAAGTCAATAATTTTATCCTTATACTATGGTATCATTCTGGGTGAAGGCAGGATGCTACTCAGGGCTAGGATCATACCTGCCTGGGTCACATGATCTGAGAGCTCTTCTGTGTCTCTTTTCATATAGTCCAGGGAGGTATGTCTCAAATCATTCACTCCGACATGGACAATGACGGATTCGTATTTGTACTTGTTGTGGAGTGACTTGAGTGCATGCATTATGTGGTGGATCCTGGCACCCGACAGGCAGCTGACTGTAATTTTCTCCTTGTTCAGCCTGGTGAGTGGGACATCAGTGTGCCTGACTATAGAGTCACTTGTGACTAAAATGTTGGGTACGTTGTCTTGCCTTAGGGGATGTTGTTGAGTGGCACACTGTTGTTGTGAGCTATGTGATACTTTGGTTGTGATTGGTGTTTGCTTGCGTTTCAGCTTTGGAGGTCCTTCTTGCTCGGGGAGGTTAATGTTAAGGGCCTCCGCATATATATGTTTAGTGTTGCTATGTGTGGGTTTTGAAGGGCTATGTGTTGCTTTTTTTTATTTAAATTTTAAGATTTTAATACATTTTTCCACAAAATGGCTGCCATAAGGTGTGACATAATAACATCATCTTGTTTTGTTGCTTTTTATTTCTCCTTCCTAGAATCCATTTCAAGTCCCCTTTACATCAGTCATGCTAGATATAAGAAATAATGTTATTTTCTCTTTCCACTGACAGTAGCAATACTGTGAGCCAGTCATCTTATACACATTCCGTTACAATTCTGCTTCCATTTTGTCTTGAATGACCCTCATATTTGTTTGTCTCAGAACTTGTTTTATGCTATTCACAGTAGTTATACAGCTCCAGCCAAAGAAAGCAGGTAAGCTGCATTGTAAGGATGTCAACATGCAATCCCCAACAGAACTACCCTCCTGTACTTTTCCTGAGGTGCCAACACTGTGACTATAGTGAATAAGCCTTGCTGAATCATGCAAGAGTGACAAGCTGCTTCCATAAAGGAAAGGAGATTAAAGCAATTCTGTTATTTCACAATGTCTGCAGTGAGCAGATCTGTATTTTATTCTCCACAATGTTACAGAATTCAAACTGAATTTTATTAGATGTAAAGAAATTTCACTTTATAACTGCTATCATGTTATTTCCCTTATAGTACAGTACTGTTCTATAATTCTACATGAAAATATGTCCAGCTTTCTGTTCAGTTTTTATGATTTTTTTAAAGCACAAATGTCTTTTTGCATTGCTTTTTCTCATGTCTGTTGTTGTACTGCTTCCCTGTTGATTTGTTACACTGTAAAATACTAACTCTTCAGCAAACCTTAATCCTTAAGCATGACAAAATACTGATCATTCTCAGAGTTCTGAACAAAACCAAAAAAGAATACTCTGCACTTTTTAGTTGCCACACTCAAAGGGTTATGGCACTAAATGAATTGATGGTATGCAATATCGCATTCATGTTCTACAAACTCAACCAAGTATTATGCACCTATCAGTTTATTCTTTTGTTTCAGTACCACTTCCATGTTATTGTTTGTTCAGTCCTAGCGCCACTGACAGCATTCTTTACAACACCAGATTCATAAATTGTCATTGGAAAAGTTTCACTGGCACAGTCTCTCTGTGATCTTTATTACCAGAAGAACAAGAAGCAGAATTACCTTCTGTTTCACAGCTCACTTTTTGTTGGACAAATTTTGTATTTCTTCTTTAACATGTACTTCAGCAAAAAAAACAATTTTGTCACTCCAGGGAAAAATATTCTGAAGAAAGTTGAGTACACCAGTTTAAATCTCACACCTGCTTCTCGACATTCCCTGAATAATGGAATACATTTACTCCTCTTCTGCCTAGTGTACAATGAGTAATCATTCTCCATAAACACTCTGCTGTCTCCCACTTTTAGTACTTCATTCTTCTGCCACAGTTTTTATCAGAATCAACTCACTCCTTCTACTGTTAAGATTGAATCTTTATTATTAAAGTTCTAGGTTGCTTTGTCATAGCCAGATTTGGGGCATGCACACAATGTACACTTTCAATTAACAATTCCGGCTGTGGAATACCAGTCCAGTTGTTTTTTTTGTGCTTTCATAAAATTAATATAGTCCGTTCCTTCAGCTTCTCTGGTACAGCAGAAAATCTCAGGTTTTACCTACATGGTCTGTACTCTAATTCTATTATTCTTTAAACATCTGTTTTTGTGCAGTCTCATATTCAAGCCAGCCTTTACTTCATTTCAACCGCTGAGTTTTGGAGTTTTATCACCTCATCTGAATATCTGTTTAAAGATTCTTCCATTTTTTTCCAGCTTTTGTTGTTTGAGTTGATATACTCCATCAGTGTTTTGTTTATTTAATCAGGTCTGTATGCAGTTATCTTATACTTTACTCTAGGTTACTGGAAGTTATGTCTGGAGGTTGCACTGCTTTTTGCTGAACAGCTACAGTACCTTTCCTAGGCAGTGTTTTTTTTACACCTTTTGTAGCTGATTTTCCTTCAGGTCCTCTCTACTTCTTTTTTTTCCTGACACACAGGCAGTGCACTTACTAGCCAGTTACTGAAATTTACCCAGAAGTTTAGGTTCAGTGACTTTCTCTGCTAAGTTTCTTCTTTCACACTGGTAGAGCTAGAATTAAGCTGTTACTTAATGTGCGGCCATCTTGAAAGTCAAGTTAATTCATAGATTTTCAGTGTAATTTAACAACTTCTGCAAAGACAGGCTTTTTCAGTCACTAGAAATGTTGCTTGATGTGGCTACTGTGCAACAGCCTGGCAAATGCCCACAATGTTTTTTCCTACAAAGTCTTTCCCTGCCCCATTCAACATGCTGGTCATTTCTCCACAGTTGTATATTAAAAGTTACACCCACCATGTTTTTTTTCCCAGTATACTCGGCTACATTAGTCTATCAATCTATGTTTTGCCCTTTGCCACTGTTGCCAAGTTTACCATATAACAAGCAGTTTTGCAATCATCTCATGTGAAATAATGTGCTTAGCTAGTGTTGGTAATGCTTACTGCTACTAAAGTTTTCTGCTATGCATGCTGTTATTCTTCCCAAGCCAAACAACAATATTTTGTGCAGCAGACTGTACACAGTTCCATCTATGATTACTTTATTTCTTTTTATGTGACAGATCCACACCAGCTACATTTTGCTACAATATACTAAATGATGTCAGTACCAGACATCATTCGATACTAACAGAGTCCTGCTGCATACTGACACAGTCAACCTGACCAAAAATGTGGCACAATTATGTTTGCTGTGAACCAGTCCACAGATGGCTATAAAGCAGTGATGATGGTTATACTATACCAATGATGGACCCTATCACTGAGTTGTTGTGAATCATTAACGCACATTTTTTCAATAAAGTCGGGACTGTCACCTACAAGAATGCAGCTTATTGGGGATTCCACAATTTATGGCCTACAAAAGTATGTACAGTCATGTCATGAAAGGATGCATATATTAATTAGCCAGCAAAGAACACAACTGTGTGTGGCTTGATCAAAAACAGTGTTGGTGAGCAGTGAAGAAGGGTAGTTTATCTAGGGTCTATACAACAAACGTTCACCCTCTAAATCTCAAAAACTCAAAACAGCAAACAACGAGAACAGCATTTTTTTCCCCCAGGGAAAAAATTGCTGTTCCCAAAAAAAAAAAAAAAACGCACTAAACACTAACTGAAGTGGGGGGGCTTCACCCCCCACACCCCCCTACTTAAATAGCCCAACTCCAAGATCATACTACAGTGGAGGAAACAGCAAAACCCAGATGCCCGGCACAGCGATTTCTTTCCCTGGGGAAAAATTCACTGTTCCGGCCGTTCGCTATTTTGCCGATTTGACAATTTGTGTTCGAACTAACAGTGTTCGATCATCTGATCATTCGCTGAACTAAAGTAGACCCGTTTATCTATGGGTGGGAGGGAATGTGTAAAATAAAGAGCCAGAAAATAAGTTGGAAAAGAGGTTGAACAGAACACTGGGGAACAGAGATGATTACAGAGTAGTCAATTACTAAAGAAGGAAGTTATGTACTCACCATAACATTCTATCTGTGTTGTCAATCTTCATTTATCCTTGACAGATGTGTTCAGTTCCGATATCAGAACCGACTCATCCGTAACTACAGCTAGCGCCAGCCAAAAACTCTTGAGCTTCACTTCTGCCCAGAATCCCTATCTCAATTACCTGAGATCAAGTTTGCAGAAGATACAGAATCAAATAAACCACATATACATTTATATATACAGAAAATAAGCCAGATGAAACCCTTAGCTACTGTGTTTGGACAACATAACAGTTCAAGTGTATGTGATCCACTCCACCAAAAAATCTTTGAGGTCAGGAGATGGAGGAGAGACTCAAAGATAAATGAAGATAGACACAGATGGAATGTTATGGTGAGTATATAACTTCTTTATCTGATGTGGTCAATTTTCATTTTATCCTTGACACATGGGACAGAGTCCCCAGCCACCTAAAATCTTGGGTGGACTCACGGAATAATATTCCTGAGCACCACTGAACCAAAGGATGATCTTCTCCTAGAGACCAAGTCCAGTTTGTAATGAGTAATAAAGGTATGGGGAGAAGCCCAAGTAGCTGCTGCACATATATCAACTATTGAAGCTCTAGAATGGAAGACCACTGAAGTGGCTATAGACTTTGTAGAGTATGCTTTGACAGGTTTAGGCAAGGTTAATTTATTCTTATCATAAATTAATGAAATTCAGTTTTTCAGCACTTAAAGAGAGTAATCTTGCTGACTGCCTTACCCAACTTTGCACTGGAAAAAGAAACAGATAGTTGACTTAATTGTCTTAAGTCTTTCATTCTCTGAAGGTAGAAAAGCAATTGTCTATGGATGTCTAGTAAATGTAGAGTATATTCTCCTTTGTTAAAATGATTTGGGAAAAAAATGGTAAATTAATCGTCTGGTTAATATTAGTCACTGATACTACCTTGGGCAGAAGAGGGGCTTGTTCGTAAAGATACCCTATCCTTATGGAAAATTAGGTAAGGAGGTTCATAATATAAGGCCTAGATCTCTGAAATCCTCCTGGTGGAAGCAATGGCTAGCAAAAACACTCTTCCAAGTTAAAATCTTCAGATCACATTCCACAGAGGGTTCAAAGGGGGAATGTACTACTGCTTGTAGTACTAAATTCAGGTCCCAAAGATGAAGTGGGATCTTTGAACAGGGGTTTTAACAAAAGTGTGCCTCTTAAGAACGATTTACAAAGTCAATGAGAGGCGAAAGAACATTCTTCAAAACCATTGTGAAAGTTAAAGATAGCAGCCAACTGTAATCTGATGGTGGAAAGAGAAGCTCCAGCATTGAACAGAGAAGCTACAAAGTCTAAAATATACTCTATGGTAGCAGAAAAGAGGTTAATTTACTTTTCACGTGCCCAAATATGAAATTCGTCCACTTACTGGAGTATATTTTTTCAAGTGGAAGGTTTAAGAGCCGACAAGAAGATGTGGTGTACTGGAGATGAAGTATTAGGACGCCTAGCAACTAATGGAACTGAAGGAACCATGTGGTTAGCTTGAGGTTCAAAATGTATGGGTAAACAAGACCGTCTGGATGGGGCAGAAGTTCTGGAACCAGGTCCAGAATCCAAAATTGTTGAATCAGATAAGACCAAAGAAAAGGAACCAAATCTTTCTGTAAAGTTTGGGAATTAGAGGTACTGGGGGAAAGGCATAGAGGAGATCAGGGGACCAACTGTGGAGGAGAGCGTTTCTGGGTGACTTTCAAGGCGAAGTAATTGCTGCACTTGTTGTTTATGGGAAACACTAATAGGTCACAGCAAGTCTGACCCCAATGACCGAATATCATTTTTGCCATGTCTAGATTGATAGACCACTTGTGAAGCTAAAGGATGCATCTGCTCAGCTTGTCTGCAATCACACTGGAACTGCCCGGAATGTGTACTGCTATTAGAAAGCGGTTGGAAGAGGTCACCCACTGCCACACTCCAAGGGCTTCTTGACAAAGGGGGTAAGAATTAATTCCTCCCTGTTTACTGATGTACCAAACCACAGACATATTGTCCATTTGAACTGCAATAGTCCCCTGAGGAAGAGCTGTCTGAAAGGCCGGAAATGCCAGAAGCACTGCTCTTATCTCCAGGACATTAATGTGCAAGATGGCCTCTAATGCAGACCAAGTGCCTTGGACCGTCTTGCCCAGATAATGCCTCACCACCACATCTGGGAGGCATCTGTGGTCACTACAGCTATGGGCTCAAGAAAAACAAAAGGACAACCATGAAGGATTTGTTTGAAATGTATCTACCAAAGAAGATCTAATTTGCAATGGTTGGTGATCAGGACTTGGTCTGATAGTGGATGGTGAAGGATAGACCACTGGGAAGCTAGTAGCCACTGCAGAATTCTCATATGTAACCTGGCTAATGGTACTAGAGTTATAGTAGCTACCATGGATCCTACAGCTTGCAAGACTAATCCAGCTGGAACTCTCCTGTGGATTAACTTTTGAACTAGAACCACAATCATCTGATGTTGTTCTGGAGGAAGGGATGCTATTGTTGTTTGAGTATTCAGTACTGCCCCTATGAATTCAAAATTTTGCATTAGAGTTAAATGTGACTTTTCTATATTTATCATAATCTGAAGGTGGACACAAATGTTGGGGGTGTAGTCTCTAGTCACTATTAACTGATGCTTGGTCAAAGCGGCTATGAGCCAGTCATCCAAGTACAGAAACACTCGGAATCCTTGCAGTCTCAAGTGAACTGCTGCTACTATCAAGAATTTGGTGAACACCCTGGAGGCTGTGGTGAACACAAAGAGCAGTACTCTGAACTGGTAATGACTGGCTCCCAGCCGGAAGCGGAGGAACTTTCTGGATCATTTATCCATCTTTACATGGTAATATGCATCCTGAAGGTCTACTGAGCACATCCTGTCATCTTTCTTCAGAAAGGGGAGAATAGACTGCACCATGACCATCCAGAAATTTGTTTGCTGAACAAATTTGGTCAGTACACCTAGATCCAAAATGGGTCTCCAGTCCACTGTCTTTTCTGGCACTAAAAAGAATCTTGAGTAGATTCTGGATCCTTCTTGGTCTGGTGGGATTTCTTGGATGACCTTTGTCCAACAGTTTCTGAATTTCTTGCACTGCTGAATCCCTTTGGTTGGGTGGAACACTGGGGACGTTGTGTGTAAGGGGAGGTCGAGAAAAGGGAATGATATAGCCTCTGGATACGATCTGTTGCACCCAGGAATCTGTTAAGTTGAGCCAAGCATTTAGGTGCAAGGATAAGCATCCCCAAACTGCCTCCAGATGAAGACAATTGGAACTCCCTTCAGGAACACTGAAAGGCCTTCCCTGGAAAGGAATCCCTGAAGCCCTGGTTTTATGGACCACCTCTGCCATTAGGGTGGCATCTTCTGCTTTGGTTCCCCCCCTCTGCCCCAGGGGGAACTCCCTCCACGTGCATCATGGAAAGGCCCATGGGATTTCTTGAACCACATTTTTTCACCACTCCTCTGGTTCCTAGAAAATGACCTTTTGGGGAGGGGGGGGCGGAGAAATGTACACCCACAGCAAAAAGAGTTTTATCATCCTTCTCCTTTTTAAGACCAAACAAAGTAGTTTTGTCACGAGCATTAACGAAAGAAGACTTGAATGGTTCCGCAAAGTCACACAGGTGCAATCAGATGCATCTCCTTATGGCTATGCCTGTACCCACTGCTCCAGATATCCCTTTGGCTGTATGAGCGATCAACCTCAAGGACAAATTGGACACAGACTCTAGAGTGGATAACTGGAAAGACACTTTCTCCTGGACTCCGTCAGCTATAGCTCCCGCCAGGGTGTCTGACAGCTCCTTAATCAGATCCTGTTGAAGCCTGGTGAAATGTGCCAAAACATTCAAGGACCTTATGGCGAAGGTCAATGAAGCATAGGCCCGCTGCTCAAATCTGTGCATAGCCAGAGACTTCTAGTTGGGTGGATGGACAGAGGAACTCTCCTTAGCAAGTTCTTTTTTAGTGGTGGCCACTACGATCATAGCATCTACAGCTAACCCCTTGGCCCAAGCTTTTTATCTTTGAGAGCAGAAAGTATCTTATCAGACTTTTGGGGATGGGCTCAATGGTGTCCGGAGCCTTCCACACCCACTGTGAAATCAACTGAGTTCATCAGCTAGTGGTGTCACCCAAGAGATAGACAGGTGGGTGCCGAAAGCCTGCAGGTAAACAGATACCTCAGAAGAAGGGTTTTGGGACTTCCAGCCACCCTTCTGTTTTAAAATGTCCAGGATGTCTCAAAATAAGATATCTTCAGGAGGTAACTGTAGGGGCCCTTCCTCCTCATCGAAATCTGTGTCCTCTGTGACTGATTCCTGGGGGAATCCAAGTGCTTCTTCTTGCATTTCTTTTTCTGACGGACCTCCTAAGGGGAATAATCCAAGGAGGTATCAGAAGACGATAGTACTTGAGCCTGTGACACTTAAGGCTTCAGCACCCACTGTCCCAGTGGAGAGGCAGGATGAATAACTGAACTAAAGGGGGGGTACCTGTTTTAAGGGGGAAGCCGCCAACTGAGTCTCTGCAAGAGAAAGAGCCCTCTGCATAGCCTTGAAGTCAGACTCCCCTGAAGAGCGAAGGGAGCATGGAAAGTACAGTTGTGTACACTTAGAATAAATGTAGATGTTCCAGTGTATTCACTATTGCAGTCATCACATTTTGGTTATCTGCCTGCAGGTAGCCCTCAGCCGGCCTGAATACCAGAGTCTTCGGATTTCTGCGTCGGATGTGGTCTCTTCTTCCATGATGTCAGGTCGTCAGGGGTATAAAACATGCAGCCAACGCCATTACATCAGTTTTTCTTACCCCAGATGTCAGGTGCTCTCACAATGGGAAACAATTATATGTTATGGTACACCCATATCAAAAAGCAACTATACCAAACAAGAAGGAAAGGTAGAGCCAAGAAAAATCAGGGGGCTGGAGGGAGGGTAACCAGGACTGCAACAGTGAATACACTCGAACATCTATATTTATGGTAAGTGTATACAACTGTACTATGTTCTTCGTGTTTCACTGTTGCAGTCACCACATTTGGGTAGATTCCCAAAGCTAAGGAAGGGAGGAGGAAGTTAAAGAGCATTAGGGCCAGCTATTAAGCCCTGCAAGACTGCAGTGGCAAAATCAGCTCTGGATTTAGAAAAAATAGGAATGTGGTAATGCTTGGTGAAGGTATGTACAGAGCTCCAGGTAGCAGCTTCTAGGATGTCCCTGGTAGGGACTACTCTGAGAAAGTCTGCAGAGGTAGCTGCAGCCCTGGTGGAGTAGGTTTTCCATCGTGCTTGTAGCAGAAATGAATGCAATGGGCTATCCATTTGGAAATGGTTTGCTTTGAAATGGCCTTCCCCTCTGCCCCTGCAGCAAAGCCAACTAGCAGCTGTTCAGATTTTCTGAGAGGCTTATTCCTGTCCAAATAAAATCCAAGTTGTCTGTGCATGTCCAGAGAGTGCAGTATCCGTTCCCCTTTGTTTTTTAGGGAAAAAGGTAGGCAAATGAATGGATTGATTTAGGGCCACACTAGACACCACCTTGGGCATAAAAGAAGAATTGGTCCTGAGGGAAACCCTGTCTGCATGGAAGATAATGAAGGGTTCCACTGCCATGAGGGCCTGTAATTCAGACACTCTTCTTGCTGAAGTGATGGCTAGAAGGAAGACTGTTTTCCAAGAAAGGAATTTCAACTCTGCTGTTGCAACTGGCTCAAGGGGGGGGGGGGGTGAGCCAGGGTGAAAGAAGAGGGGTGGCTCAGTTTTATAATGTGCTGAAATGGCAGAGGCATGAATTTTAATTGTCGAGAAGGATAGGCCCTTGTGGAGCATTTCTGTTAAGTACTGAAGACTGAGGCAAGCTGGGCACTATTGTGCCCATCCCCTGAGCCTGGCTCCAGGAACAGTATCTTCTCCACTTATCAGCATGGGATTTTCTAGTACTAGGCCTCCTTGGCTCCAGAATGACATCCGGCACCTGCTTACTGAGGAATGCTAGAGGAGTGCTCAAGGAATTAGCCAGGCTGCAAGGTTCAGGGTTTGAAGCTGAGGGTGCAGAATCGGGCCTGCCTGCTGGGACAGCAGGGAAGGGGTCTGAGGCAGGTGCCATGGTTGCAGCAGTGTCATACTGCGCAAGAGGGGGTACCAGTACTGGCTTGGCCAGTCTGGTGCAATCAGTATTGTCCTTGACGTGTCCTGTTTGATCTTTACTAGAACCTTTGAGAGGAGAGTGAGAGGGGGAAAGGCATAAATTGAGAGGCTTTCCCAGGTAAAGGACAGGGCATCCACTTTCCAAGCTTGACTGTGGGGAGTTCTTGTGCAGAATTTGTCCAGTTGGTAGTTCTGAGGGGAGGCAAACAGGTTTACCTCTGGAGTCCCCCATTTATTCCTCAAGAGGTTGTTCTAATTTCCATTCGTGTGGGTCCATGAGATTTCTGCTTAAGTTGTCGGCCAGTGAATTTAATTTGCCTGGCAGGAACTGAGCTTGTAGGTGTACTTGGTAGCTCAAGGCTGTGTTCCACAGAGCCATGGCTAGTCTGCACAGAGGGTACGAGTGGGTTCCCCCCTGCTTGTTTATGTACCACATATAACTATGGTGTTGTCTGTCTTTACCAATAGTTGTCCTGGAAGAATACGGTCTTTGAAGGCTGTCAGAGCATTCTGTACAGCTAACATTTCTTTTTGATTGATATGCAGGTGCATCTGTCTCGGGTTCCATTTGCCCTGAATGCACTGCCCTGCCATGTGAACCCCCCCCCATGCATAGTCTGAGGCGTCTGTTGTTAGGGTTTGGGCGGCAGGGGGTAGAGTGAAAAGGAGCCCCTTGTTGTGGTAGCAGGCCTCTGCCCACCAAAGGAACTCTGTCTTCATACAAGGAATGATAGAAATCATTGATTCCAGGTCCTGAGAATGTTGACACCATAGGCTTGCATATGGAACTAGTAGAATGCAAGAGGCCATGAACCCCAGGGCTTGCAGTACTTTCCTTGCAGATAGCTGGGGTTTTGTGGCCAGTAGTTTGAAGTAGGTTGTCAAATAAACTTGTTTCTCTGGAGTGAGAAATGCCATCGGGAAGTTGTGTTCAAGCTTGCTCCCAGGAATACAATCTGTTGGCAGGGTACTAAGTGAGATTTCTTTTCGTTTATGGTGTACCCCAGTGAGGTTAGAAGTTTCTTTATGAATGCCACGTGTTGTAATAGCAAGTCCTGGCTTTCTGCCTGCATCAGACAATCGTCCAAGTATGGGTAAATATGAATATTTTCTGCCTGCAAAATGCAATGGCTGGAGCTAGACACTTTGTGAATACCCAGGGTGCAGTAGATAAGCCAAAGGGAAGTGCAGAGAACTGATAGTGCATGGAGCCTGCCCTGAAGGGTAGGTATTTCTAGCAAGATTCCCTTATTGGGATGTGCAGGTAATCTTCCTTTAAGTTTAAGGTTGCCAGCCAGGCATCCTTGGCTAGCATAGGAAGAAGCTGCTGAAGAGTTAGCATTTTGAATTTTGGAACTACCAGAAAGGTGTTGAGAATAGAGAGGTCCAGGACAGGATGCCAGAAGTTGTCTTTTCTGGGTACCAGAAAAAGTCTTGAATAAAAACCTTGTCCCCTTTGTTCTGCTGGGACAGGTTGAATAGCCCTGATACTGAGAAGAGAGAGAACCTGTTGTTGGGCTCCACCCACTGATTTGGGGGTAGGTCTGGCCAACCACTTGGGGTTGGTAGTGTGTGGAAGTGGAATCTGTATCCTTGGGAAACTATGTTCAAAACCCATTTGTCCTGGGTAATGAGTTCCCAGTTTTTTGCATGCGGGGTGAGCTTTCCTCCTAAGGGAGCAGGTAGTTGAGCAGGGCTCGGAAGGGTTAAGGTTAAGTCATTGTGCCATTTTACCGTAGGGGGGGGTGGCTTACTACTCCCTGCTTTGGAAGTGGGAGCCCCCACTGCTTAGGTCTGTGCGTAGCCTGAGACGGCAGCCTAGGTGGTCTGCTGTTTCTGGGTTTGGACTGAGAAGGCCTGGAAGGGACTGAAAAGGACCAGTTCTTTGAAGGTCAATGGCTACTGAATCTGGGAGGTTGTACTTGTAGGAAATCTTTAACAGTTTGCATAGATTTAGCTTCTTCCTCCATCCTTTTGAGGACTTCTTCTGCTTTGTTGCCAAAAAGGCAGTCTTGGTTTAAGGGAGCATCCAGTAATTTAACTTTAACATGATCTGGCAAGTTTTGTTCCTTAAACCAAGCGTGCCTTCTAAATACAGACCCAGTGACAGCACCCCTGCAAGATGCTTCTAAAGCATCAAAACCACATTGCAAAGTATGTTTACCAACTTGTTCTGCCAAATTTATTTTTTATTTATTTTATTTTACATTTGTTGACTGGGCTAGTCTAACTGGATATATGTCCATTTTCAGTAGAGGCCCGGGGAGAAAAGCTCCAATGGAATATTAGATGGTTACACAGCAATAAGCAATACATGATTAGAATTAATAAACAAGGTTAGTTATTATGTACAACTATGATAGGAGCAAACAGAGAGAAATACAAAAGTCTAAAAGTCTAAAACAAAGAAATAATAATACATTTTTTTTTGGTCATACTGTGCATAGCAGATAAATTTCTTTACATAGATATAATGTAAAGGAAAGTTGTAAGGGTAAAGGGTGAGAAAAGAGACAGAGTAAGGGGAAGGTTAATCTGGGTTGGTACAGGGGCAAAGCCATTGACTCTTGAGATGTATAATCAGTTGTCTTTTAAAAATGGAGAGTGTAGTCAAGGATGTGATATCAGAGCGTAGTTTGTTCCACCTTTTCCCAACAGAGTTGGAAAAGAGGCAATCCCCAGCTGAGTTATTAAGTTTGGGGGTATGAACCAGTAGTTTGTTAGAGGAGCATAGCTGTTTCATGTTATTGTAAGGTGTTACAAGGTTAGAGAGTATTGGTATTTTACTTGGTTGGTAAAGGACTTTGTGAGCTATTAGGAGCTGTTGAAGTATTAATTTGTTAGGAAATTCTAGCCAGCCTAGTTGTCTTAGGTTCAGGCAATGGTGAGTACGAAACTGGGATCCTGTAGCAAATCTAGCAATATTGTAGTAAGATGTAGCAAGTTTCTTAAGGTTGCTTTTGGAGAGATTAGTATAGATGGGGGAGGCATATAGAAGAGTTGAGATAAGGTGAGATCTAGCTAAGATGGTTCTCGTTTCATGTGTAAGGAAGGGTTTGATTCTGTAAAGGGAACCAATTTTTTTGTTAACTACTTTTATTGTGTTGTTGATCTGTGAGTCAAAGCTTAGATTATTGTCAATTATTATTCCTAGTAATTTTGTATTTGAGTCAGGAGAAATGAGAGTGCAATCAGTTGATGTGAGAGAGAAATTAAGTGGTGTACATTTACGGGAAGGTGAGAACAGTAACAGTTTGGTTTTCTTGGGGTTGAGGAGAAGGCAACGATCAGATAACCATTTTTCAATTGTAGAAAAGGCTTTTTGGGTAAGGGACTGAAGTACAGTTTGAGAAGTGGCAGTGCAGATAATAGTAGAATCATCTGCATATTGTATGCAGGTGGTGTTAGGGATAGCTGATTGGAGGTCGTTGATAAAGATTGAAAATAAGAGGGGGCCTAGGATAGAGCCTTGAGGTACTCCTAAAGAGGTAGGAAGGAGATTAGATATAGAATTTTTCCAAAGCACTGCCTGCTGTCGGTTATCTAGGTAAGATGTAAACCATGTTAAAGAAGGGGTGTCAAGTGAGAGGGATTTTAGTATGTGCAGGAGGAGTTTATGATTAACCATGTCGAAAGCTTTAGATAAGTCAATGAAGATTGAAGAGGTTAGATAATTATTGTTGTGGTCGTGGTTAATGGTGTTGGTAAAGGAGAGTAAGGCAGTATGAGTACTGTGGTAAGGTCTGAATCCATGCTGGCAGTTAGCAAGTAGATTGTTTTGGAGGAGGTGATTAAGAAGTTGTTTGTGGATACATTTTTCCAAAATTTTAGCTAGGGGTGATAGTAGTGCTATTGGGCGATAGTTTGAAAGGTCATTACAGTTCCCCCCTTTGTGTAGTGGGATAATGTGAGATATCTTCCAGATAGAAGGGAAGATTCCTTCGTTAATAGATCTATTTATCAGAATAGAAATAGGGTAAGCGATGGCTTTCGCTCCAATTTGCAAAAATTCTACAGGAAGTTTGTCTGCAGAGGGAGTGGAAGGTTTTAGTTTTTGAAGGAGAGATAAGACAAAGGATGTAGATATAGGTTGTAATTGAAAATTAGGTGGAGTATTTCCAGTAGGTAAAAATAGTTTAGTGGTGTCAGGGGATAGGTGACTAGCAAGAGTTTGGATGGTATTTAGTGAAGAAGAAATTGAAGTCATTGGCAATTTGTGTGGGGTTGTCTGGGTTATAATCCTGAGGGTTTGGTGTTGTAGACTGGCTTGGGGATAAGAGATTATTAATGCTGGCCCAGAATTTTTTAGGATCATTTTTGGAGTTTTGTTGAAATTGAAGGTAGTAGTTCTTTTTGTCTATCATGATGGCTTTTTTTGTATTATTCCTAAGCTCTTTGAAGTATTGGTGGTCTAACTGTTTTTTGTGGTACGCCATTTTGCCCAGGATTTGTTTCTGAGAATAATTTTTTGCCTAGTAGTGTTGGTCAGCCAGGGAGCTGCTTTAGCTTTGGTTCTAATACTACGACTTGGGGCATGGTGATCAAGGACAGACAAGAAAGTGGTGTTGAAGTATTCTATTGCTTTGTTAAGAGGGAGATATTTTAGTGGTGACCAATAACATAGTCTTAACTCAGTTTGAAAGTGCTCAGTATTGAATTGCTTTTTGGAGCATAAGGTTCTATAGGTAGTAGGTAAAATTAGGCTGGTTTTATGTCTTACGATATATGTTAGAGAGTGGTCATTTAGGTAGTCTTGTAAGGTACCGGATTGGTAATTCTGTTGGGGAGAATTAGTGAGTATCCAGTCTAAGGTGGTTTCTTTTTTGTTTGTTTTGTTAGTTCTAGTTGGACTATTGATGAGTTGTATAAAGCCAAAGAGGTTTATATGGGAGGTGGGATTTATGTTGTTACAGGTATACCAATCAATGTTAAAGTCGCCTAAGACTAATGTTTCTTGAGGGAGGTTGGTGGAGAGTGAGCTGAGGATACATTCGAGAGTATTTATGTTATTTCCTGGTGGGAGACATGCACAAATAATATCAATGGCTTTGGTAGTGTTAACTTGGAGTTTGGAGCTGATTATTTCAGCATTATTATCTAAGGTAAAATTAAGATTAAGATTACTAAACTGGAATTTTGTTTTGAAGATAATTGCTACCCCTCCTCCCTTTTTGCCAGTCCGATCTAGTCTAATGATGCTATACCCAGGTGGAGTGATTTCATTGTCTTTGATGGTAGGCTTAAGCCATGTTTCAGTTAGACATAAAATATCAAATTGATGGACTTCAAGAAGGGCATGGACTTGAGTGATTTTATTGCAAATACTTCGTATGTTGAGGTGAGCAATAGTGAGGGAGTTGGGAGGTATGGTAGATAATACAGAAGGAGGTTTGTCTTGATTATTGTGGACAATGGTATTAGTATGGTGTGGGCCAGGGTTGGGATGAATATCTCCATCCAATAGTGTGAGGAGGAGTTTGTAATATCTTGTCTGGGGAAGTTTATAAATACAGTCAAATATTTTCCTAGTTTTTAGTTTGTTAGATTTGAGTTGAGCTAGTCTGTGGTATTTAGCTAGTAGGTAGTTAGACTGATAGGTGAGATTTAAGAAAGTGAGAGAGAAAGGAGATATAGAGGTGGAGGTGTATTTAGAGGGAAAAGTAAGAGAAGAGTCTAGTGGGTATTCGTAGGAAGTTAAGAAGTATGTAGAAACAAGAGAAGATAAAAGTGATAAGGAGATAAGTAATTTTAGTTGTGAAGGATGGAAATTTGTGTTCATTTTGATGGATGGGATATTGAGCGTAGGAGTGAGAATTGGATAGTAGATGAAGGTAGCGAGAAAAGGTATTGTTAGAATGGTAGGGGAGGAGGTAGATTAGTTATTTAGTGGGAGTGTGTTCCAGTACAGTGGTAGGAGTGGTTTATTAAGTTAATAATTTGATTGGTTGGAGAAGATAAGGGGTGTGTCAACTAGAAGAGTAAATGTAGGACCACCGGGGGTGGGTGGGATTTGGGGGTAGGGTAGGGGAACGGAGAGGGTTCAGACAAGAGAGTGGTCAGCGAGGGAAGACAATCAGTGAAAAGGGAGAATACAGCAGGTAAGTTACAAAGCTAAGAGAGTAGAGGCAAGTTAGGAGTCAAGCATAAGAAGCATATGTGTATCAGGAAGCACAGGTGAAGAAGAAATTGCTCAGGGACACTAATGGTAGATGAAGACATCTTTGGAGGGAAGAAACTGCAAGAACAAAAGGGTTAGGGTGTATGATTCGCAAAGTAAGTTAAGAAAAAAAGGACTACCGAACTACGGCAGTAAGGCGCCACCTAGTGGCCAGTAACTAGAATGCAGCAAATTATCTAAAATGCAATGGTGACAGACTACAGGGAGAGAGGAGTGGGGCTCAGTTTAAAAGGCAGAAAATATGGGCTGACTGTGAGCATTTGGTAATGGGAGAGAAGGGGATAGTAGGAAGGGGGGTTGTAGGCTGCTTTTAAAGGCTGCATTAAACTTTGTAATTCTTTGTGTTCAGCACAGTCAGGACTCAATATCATTTTCTGTTTAAGCAGTCCCATAACATGCTGCTGATACTTTAACATATGAAACTGGCAATTTAAAGCCCTAATGGCCAAAGTAGCAGAAGTGTTTACCTTCTTACCCCATCTGTCTAAGCCTCTGGAATCTCTATCAGAAGGGGTATGATTTTTGGCAGCAGTAGCCTTAATGCCTTTCGGTCCTTAGGAAATGGTCTCTGGATCCACAGAAGGATTCTTGAAGAGGAACTTGTGAGAGTCAGGTACTCTGTAGTACCTGTCAGGTTTTCTGGGAGCTGGAGGTAAAGTGTCTGGGGTAAGGCTGGATTCCAAGAAAGCATCATCTACAATGTCCAGAATAGGAGGGATAGCTAAAGGCCTGTGTTGAGGCAGCAGTAGAAACGCCCTAAGTCTCTTTTTGGACTAAGAGTAATCCTAGCTTTCCCAGCGGAAATGCTCCCTAAGAGTATGCAAGGTTTCACCGAAAGAAAGATCTTCTGCAGGAGAGGCAGAGGGAATGGAATCCTCTGCATCAGAATCCTCATAAGTAGATAAGGGCAAATCCTGATAATCAGAAGGAGCTAAAATGAGAAGTTATGTACCTACCATAATGTTCCATGTTAGTTGTCTTCTTCTCGCCTTCTTTCTTGCTGGATGGGCACTCGGCCAATACTAAAGCTCGAGAGCTTATTCCACTGGCTCGAGGCTCCCCTATATCCCACAATGCTAGGCGGTAACTACTCAGATCTCGTTTGATAGCTAAAACCAAGCAGTTCTGGTCTCCATAGTATGGAGAAAAGAGAAAAGGAACCCACCTCTATATATAAACCTGTATGTAAGCTACTACAAACATAAAAGGGAGAATACAGGTGGTAGAACATGTGGGAAGGAAAAACCCCAATGGAAGATCCCAAAAATTCCTATCGGTCTGTCCAGGCTAGGGGGAAGGAGGGTGGGACGCAAGAAAGAAGGCGAGAAGAAGACAACTAACATGGAACGTTATGGTAGGTACATAACTTCTCAATGTTAAGTTGTCAATCTCGCCTTCATTCTTGCTGGATGGGACCGCGTCCCTAGCACCTTACCCCGGGTGGCTTATTGGAACAGACTCTTGAGAACAGTGGAACCAAAGTTGGCACGGTTTCTGGAGGCCATATCCAATTTGAAATGCGAGATAAAGGTATGAGGAGAAGCCCATGTGGCTGCTGCACAAATGGAATCTATTGGTAGTCTGTCCTGAAAAGCTACGGATGTAGCTAATGCCCTAGTTGAATGAGCTCTAGGTCTTGAAGGCAGTTTCTGATGTCTGATTTCATAGATGAAGGTAATTATAGAGGTAAGCTATCTTGAAAGGGACACTTTAGTAACTGGAAGGCCCAATTTCCCTTCTGCATAAGACAGGAAGAGCTGATCAGATTTCCTGAACTGTTTAGTCCTGTCTAAATAATATCGAAGTTGTCGATGAACATCTAGAAAATATAACTTTTGTTCCGACCTGTTGGAATAATCAGGGAAAAAGACGGGGAAGATCAATCGTCTGGTTTAGGTTTGCCTCAGAGGAAACCTTAGGCAAGAAGGACGGATTAGTCCGGAGGGACACCCTGTCTTTATGGAAAACTAAGTAAGGAGGACGACTGCAAAGACCATGAAGTTCAGATACCCTTCTAGCTGATGTTATGGCTACTAGAAAAAGTGTTTTCCATGAGAGCAACTTAAGAGGGCATGAAGCCGCAGGTTCGAAGGGGGGGGAGAATCAGGGATGCTAGGACCAAATTCAAGTCCCACTGAGGTGGGGGATCTTTGATTGGGGGCTTGAGCAAAAAGACACCTCTTAGAAAGGCTTTGCAGAGTTTATGGGACATGATACTGGAGTCCGAGACACCTACATGAAAGTTAGATATAGCATCTAGTTGTACTCTAATGGTAGATGAGGAAGAGCCTAAATGAAAGAGCTCTGCCAGGAAGTCCAGGATAGACTGGATAGGTGCAGTGAAGGGGTTTATATTTTTGGATGCTGCCCAGAAGGAAAAACGCTTCCACTTACTATTGTAAATCCTTCTGGTAGAAGACTTGTGAGAGGCTATCAGGATGTTACGGACCGAATGAGAGATTATGGGAAGCCTGGCTAGGGTAGGAATCGGAGAAACCACGCTGTGAGGTTGAGAGATTGGAGGGAGTGGTGCAGCTGGACCGACTGGTGGGTCAAAAGATCTGGCACTGGGTCCAGATGCCAAGGCCGCTCCAAGAGGTAATGATGGAGGAATGGAAATCATATCTGTCGAGGCCAGTAAGGGGCAATGAGGATCATGGTGACTCTCGAGGCGATAGCTTTCTGAATTAATTGAGAGATCAGTGGAAAGGGGGGGAAAGCATACACAAGTCCCCGGGGCCAATCGTGGACTAGAGCGTCTCTGGTGGGTTGGCCTGGTAAAGGGAAGAGGGTTAAGAAGTCGTGATACTTGCTGTTTTGGGGAGTAGCAAAAAGATCGCAGCAAGGCCGGCCCCATCTTCGAAAGACTTCTTCCAGCACTGATTTTTTTAGAGACAACTCGTGAGGCATGAGAATAGCCCTGTTCAACTTGTCCGCAATCACGTTGGACTTCCCGGGAATGTGGGTTGCTATCAGAAAACGCCGAGAAGAAAATCGCCCACTGCCAAAGTCTGAGTGCCTCTCGATATAAGGGGTAGGGACTTGGTTCCGCCCTGTTTGTTGATGTACCACACTATGGACATGTTGTCCATCTGAATTGCAATAGTTCCTGTGGGAAGAGAGTCCTGAAGGGCTTGCAATGCTAAAAGCACTGCTCTGATCTCTAAGACATTTATGTGCAAGTGGCACTCGAAAGTTGCCACGTGCCCTGGACTGTCCTGCCCTGATAATGCCCCCCCGATCGGGGAGGCGTCCGTCGTCACTGTGGCGATTGGGGGGGGGATGAAGGGTTTGCCCTGGAGAACTTGAGGTGATGTGATCCTCCAAGACCGATGATTCTTGCATGATTGGGTTAGTAGGATGATGTGAAACATTGGGAACTGTTGGAAGGACCATTGAGAAAACAGCATCCACTGGAGGATCTGCATGTGAAAACGAGCTAAGGGGAGAAGAGTAATAGTAGCTGCCATGAGTCCTAATACCTTCAAGACTACCCTGGCTTTGATCTTGTTGCATTGAAGTAGAAGGTAAACTTGTTTGCGGATATCTGATACTCTTTGCTCTGTTAGTCTGGTGGAAAGATGAACTGTGTATAAGGTGGCGCCTATAAAGGTAATAGATTGACAAGGCGACAAGGCAGATTTTTGTAACCCTTGGATATGATTGACTGTACCCATTTGTCTTGAGTGAGGAAAAGCCAGGCTTCTGGGTACAGTGATAATCTTCCCCCGACTGCCTCCGAAGGTGGACAGCCGGGCAGCTCCTCAGGGATGCTGAAAGGGTTTATCAGAGAAAGTTTCTCTCCTACCCTGGTTTTGCGGACCACCTCTGCCCCTAGGGCGGCGTCTATTGTTGTTCTCCCCTCTGCCTCTAGAGGGGAATCGACTTTGTGCGCCAGATGAGACTCCTTGTGGTTTGCGGAACCACATTTTCCCCCCACTCTGACCTTTGGGATAAGGTCTGGAAGGGGTAGAAAAACGGACTCCCACGGCAGAGAGAGTCTTACCTTCCTACTCGCACCTAGTCAATGTATCCTTCACCTGAGGTCCAAACAACGTTGAGCCATCAAAGGGGGAATTGGTGAAGGACACCTTGAAAGGGTCCGCAAAATTGCAAAGCCGCATCCATGCGTGGCGTCGTAAAGCTACACCTGTGCCTGCGGCCCTACTCGCCCCATCAACCGCATATGAGATAAGCAGCATGGAGGAGTTGACAATCGAATTCAGGGTTGCTAACTAGGAGTTCATTTTGCCTTGGAACCCCTCAGCTGTTGGATCCTGCATGGCCTCGCCCATATCCTTGAGTAAATCCCTCTGGAGATGGGTGAAGTGACACAAGTAGTTCAGCGACCACATGGCAAAGGTCGCTGAGGAAAACATCCGCTTACCGTACCTGTCCATGGTCCTAGACTCCTTATTAGGAGGATGGACAGGTACCGAAGGATCGGCTAATTCTTTCTTAGTGGCTGCGGCCACCACCATGGCATCAACAGAGCCACCTTTGGATAAGAACTGTTTCTCTTTTGGGGCAGTAATAAATTTTGACAGCCTCTTTGGGGTAGGTTCCACCAAATCAGGGGCCGTCCAAGCCTTCCTTGCCAACACTTCCATGAGGGGGTCAAAGGGAGGAGACACTCAGGAGGTGGAAGGGCGAGAGCCAAACGCCTCAAGGTAGACCGACTCGTCCTCTGAAGGGTTAAGGGCGGGCCAGTTCCCCCTCTGTTTAAGGATTTCAAGGATGTCAGCAGAAGAGACATCCTCAGAGGGGGACCGAGGGGAACCTTCAGATTCCTCCAAGTCGGTGTCAGAGGTGACAGACTCAGGGGAGTCAATGTGCTTCCTCTTGCACTGTCTCTTCCAAGGGGGGTCTCCTACCGGATCAGGAGAAGCTTCGGAAGAAGAGGATATTCCCAATGGGGAAACCTGAGGAGCTGGCTCTCTACGGTCTGTTACGATGGGGTGGTTAGAAACCACCACAGGCACTGAAGAGGGGTAGACATGGGGTCTAGCACGCGCCGCATGACCTCGAAGGTGCCCCGATCAGCCAAGGCCGAAGGTCCCCACTCCGAGGAGACAAGGACCCCCCCGGCACTGACAGGGACGGCTCCGAGGCCAATGTCGGTGCCGAACTCACCAGCGTCGACACTCCGAGAGGGAGAACGGGGTCAGACAAGGGTCCGATGCCACTTGCCCCCTCGGAGCCAATGAGGGAAGCCCGGCGTCGAGATCCCTCATAGGAGGAAATCGGAGCAGACGACGGAGCTGAAAGGGAAGGTATCGGCTCCAACGCACTGACAGCCACGGCTCTGATGAGCCCCGGCTCCCAAAAGAGTCAGAGGAGGAATAGAAGCATGGATGGGAAAAGCCATTGACTGTTGAGTAGCGCTATGCAGCATTTGGGCCAGTGCCTCGGACTTGAGAAGTCTACTCACCACCCTTTGTAAGTCATGGTCGGACAGCCTGGAGGACCAAGAGGAATGGGACCTATGGCTCCGCTCCGACAGAAGAGGGGATCCCGGAGCAGAGTGGATGGAGCCGATGAAAGGGGACCTCGACCTCTTCTTTGAAGGTGGCTCCGATAAGAATATCAGAGCCGACTGAGTCTTAGCAACCTCGGCTCCGGCCAGAGCCGAGGTAACAGTTAGAGACTTCGAAACATCGACTCCAGCCAGAGCCGATGTCGAAGCAGCCTTAATGCTCCCAGCAGATGACTCTGAAGCTGGAGCCGACGGCCTGGAAGACTTTGAAGGCTTCCCTGACGCAGACTGGGTTGAGGGGCCTTCAGGCTTTAACAAGCCTCGAAGAATAAGCTAATTTTTGCATTCCTGCAGGACTCTAAAGCTGAATGCATGGCAAACAGCACAGGAGTCCTGCAGGTGCAAAGGTCCCAGGCAGTAGACACAAGAAGTGTGACCGTCTGTCAGAGACATTTTCTGACAGCACGAATCACACTTCTTGAAGCCTGAGACCTTGGAGTCTTTAGACATCCTAAAAGAGGCTGTATATAACACAGACACAACACACAGACACACCCTTTAACCAAAGGAAAAAATCCAGTCACACTAAAATGTCGGGAAAAAAGGGGAGTGGGCCAAAGGCCTAGAAGTTAAAAGGGAATAAAAAGGGGATAAAAAATAACTAGGGAGACCCGATTTAAACTACAGGGATACTCTATATTAAAAACTAAACTAAACAGAAAGGACAGGGGTAGAAATCTGAAGTTTTTGATTAGAAAAACTCACTAACCTGCCAGAGCCGGTAGAAGAAAGCACCTCGTCAGCTAAGCGGCAAACAAGATCTGAGTAGTTACCGCCTA